>NC_071273.1:2608389-2785889 GCF_023375685.1 Ictalurus furcatus | reverse complement strand
ATTAAACCAAAGTTCAATTCATAGTCTTAAACTGATCATTAACAGTCATTTAACTGTTGCATCAGTTCTAGTGTACTATTGAAAAGAATTAGAGAATATGTTGTAAGTACTGTATGTATATTTTAGTATACATTAAGAAATATATGTACTTCAGTGATATTATTTTAACATACTGTATTACAATTGTTTTTAACACTGCAGGATATTAATTCATGCTTCAATAAACATATTCTTGCTAATCTCTTTTTGTCTTATTAAAACTTTTACTTACTTTTTTTCTGATGTTGGCACAAGTAACAGCATAGTTACTTTGTTTTAGTGACTGTGATTGAGTGAATTCTTGTTTGGTAGACATTCAACGATTATTGTGATGTGTAAATATCAATGTACTGTATGTCCGTGCATTTTAGTATAACTCAAATTATGTAGCAAGATAGTGTATGGAATATGTACAGTATAAGTGTGGTAGAATGTGTCTTAGCTCTGCATACTTAACTTAATTGCTCCAGAACGGAGCACATGTCAGCATTGTTGGCTCAGTTTAGAATTCTCAGTCACCATATTCGACTCAGTTTGGGGAAGTGGAGCTCATTGGTTAAGGTGCTACTGACCCGAAAGTGTGAGTTGTGTTTAGTTGTTTCTTTTTAATCGCGTACTTTGTATGCATTTGATTAAAAAAAAAAAAATACACTTAAATACATTTTTCTGGATTTTAATAAATGTATTCAGATATATTTAGTGCCACTGAAACACATTTTAAAATGCACTTAAGCATTTCTGTTGCAGTACCAAAGTACACATGACATGTGCATCAGTATACCCAATAGTATATACTGTATGTAAATGTATTTCAAGTGTAATAACAATTGCGTCTATGAATTACACTCTTAAATCTACTTGAGTAGGTTCAAAAGCACAACCAAATGCATTTAAGATATATTTAAACAACATTTCTATTTAATTTGTTATGAATTGTTCCAAAATAATACATTTATAATGATAATGAGTCTTTATTGATCACATATACACAGTGAAATTCTTTTTTTTTTTTTTTGAATATCCCAGCTTGTTAGGAAGTTGGGGTCAGAGTGCAGGGTCAGACATGATACAGCGCCCCTGGAGCAGAGAGGGTTAAGGGTCTTGCTCAAGGGCCCAACAGTGGCAGCTTAGCAGTACTGGGGCTTGAACCCTTGACCTTCTGATCAGTAACCCAGAACCTTAAGCACCAAGCCACCACTGCACCATTTAGAACGTTTTAAGTAGTCTAAAAGTATTAACTTTTCCTATTAATGATACATTTTAAAGGTACATTAATAAACATTTTTCTCTACAAGGGCTCAAACAACAGTGGTCTGCTGAGGTCATCTTCAAACCCAACTAGGAGGTAACTCTTGCTACCCACAAGGAAATACTTCATTTTTCAAATCTCCACTATCAACTTCGAGAAGTGTGGGGGGAAAGAGTTGAGGGAGTCCATGAACATGAGAAAAGCCAGACATTTCATATGTACATTTTGGAGTGGGTAGTTTGTCACTTCTCCGACAGGGTTAGGGTGACTTTAAGCTCAGATCTCATTTGTTTCCTTTTGCAAAAGACCAAGAATAGTCACAATTATAGTGCTCATAAATTTGAAATGATTGTTTATACTTTAAATCGATTTCAGCAGATATTTCAGCTATGTACGGTCTCCTGCGTGACTAGGAAATACATCAAGTCATTCACAAAAATTATTTTTTGTATAATTCTCAGTAGAAACCAGAAGGTTTAGCTACATTATAATTTAAATTTCTTATTTGTTATTTGTGGATGGGTACTGTCCCTTACAAAAAGTTTAGTTTTTTTTGTATACCAAAAACGATGCTCACATAATTGCATCTTCTAGTATTAGAGGGAATTATTTCCATGTCATGCATCACTGATCTGTTGTAATTCTGTGAAATTTTAGATTGTTTCTGTAAAATGGTTTTAGTAATCCAATGATAAAGGAATCTTCCAAGAATTCCTCCAGTACACGGGTTTACGACATCAAACAGCTGAGATCCAGTTCCATCCAGCTGCATACAACAGACATTTATAGATATGACTTATTTTACAGGAGGTCAGATACAGAATAAACAATGATACCTTGACAGAATATGCTCATAAAATTTCATTGAGTAACCCAAAGAGTCTACACATATGCAAAAGTCTTTACTAAGGTTTACCTTTACTCCTTAGACAATAAGACAAATGTAAGAAATAAATATTCCCGAGGTGTCTTTAATGTTTATTGTGTTTCAACCGGGTTAAAATGTATACCAGAGTTTAGAGAAATGCAAAAAAGGAGGAAGTTATTAACCATGCAGTGTGAGTACAAAGAGGACCATAAAACTACGCTTGTGTTTTGTGAGCCGTCAAGTTCCCACGAGGTCACCAACTTATGTATCATAATCATCATCATCATCATCATCATCATCATCATAATAATAATAATCACTAAGGAAAATTTCTGTCATGTATCAATGCTTAAACTATGCCATAAAGTAGTTTCAGTGTACTAGAATTAATGCTCTAATGCTTAGGTGTCTCCATGACAACAGTAATCACGAGGCAATTGAACGGACTGCATGCGAGTTTGGTTCAACATTATATATTCTGACAGCCAAATGCTAAGTGGATTTAGGGGTTAATTAATAAAACTGATGACATAGTACAGTGCATATATTTTATTTAATTTTCTTACTATATTTAGTCATGTATTTAATTATTATAAAACTAAAATCTAGACAGACTATGTGAAATCTAAAAGAATAATATGAATCAACTTAAAAGGCTACTTTCCGAATCTCCTTGGATCTCTGCAAAGATTATCTACTATTATGCTCTCAGAAAGAAAAAAAAAAGTAAGGAAGCACATAGTGAGAGTGAAACAAAGCTGTAGCATTGTAAAGGTGCAGAGTTGCTTAAATCATAGAGCATTGAGACTACAGAAAGATTGGAACTGTCACCTTTCCATTTACACTTGATCACTGAAAATGGTTAAGGGATTGATGGAGAGCTGCTGATGTTTCTGTGACCTGTTTACCCTTAACTTCTCCCTTTTATTGAAACTGTACTAGTTAGGTCTGCTTGAGTGTCCTATTACACTGAAAGGCACAAGCCACACCTAACCATTATATGCTAATTTACTCATTTAAGTTATTGATGCACTTTTGCTTCACATTTTTATTGGGCCCTTCCTGGACCATGTTCCTGAGGATGTCGAAGGACCTCCAGACCATTACATGACACTACATCACGTGTAGGCAACACTTAGATGTTGTACAAAAATGCAGCACTGTCAGTTAAAGGGGTCCAAAATCAACCGCCCCAATGCTGGTTGTTCAGTTGTGCCTGTGAGTCACACTGGCAGTTTCGTTGTGTTAAGGGGATGAAAGACATTTAAGGTTCATAGAACCTTAACCAAACTGTCATATGTTCTGTGTGACACAGAAGCAAACTGTAGCAATAATATCAGAACCCGAAATTATAAAGCAGCCTTACTTGCCTTGTTTTCTTCAACTTGCCAAATTGATATGCCAAGCGTACACGTATCTTAACTTATCTTTAAAACACATAGTATTACAATCATAACGTAAAAAAAAGGCAGTGTGTTATAGTCATTAAAAACCTACATTTAAACATCTGAAATCAAGTGTTAACAGGAAACCCGATCTTATCCAAACAGGAACTGCACCCTAAAAATAACTTAGGGTTGTGTACCTTGCTTATGGGACCAAAGGCTCACGCAGAGCTTGTTGTATATATTGAGGTTTCAGTGTCTGGATATGATGAACACAGATTCTTCTCATGCCCTATTGGACTTTGGGTCATCCATTATTTTAGACATGTGGACACAGTACCATCTAAATAGTAGAACAAATCCCAGAAGCCACCATGGTGTCAGTGACAGATGTTTACAACGGAGTCATAAAAAAGCAAAATCCGGAACATTGTCAGAGCATATCACTTTCAGAAACCCTAAATCTCTGTGCTGGTCAGATGAACAATTGCAGTCTATGACACAGGGAGGCACCGAAAAAAAAAAAAAAAAAAAGGTTCCTCAGTACCTTGTTAGATCAAAGCTTCCCCAGGGCTCTGCACTACGATCAGACTGAGCATACTACATGGAACTAATAATTTTTTTTTGTTTTTTTGTCTGTCTGTCTGTCTGTCTATCTATCTATCTGTCTGTCTGTCTCTCTGTCTGTCTATTTTATGTGTACTGAAAGATGTCATATTTGTGGAGACCTTTCAGCAAACTAATCTTACCATAACTGACAGGTCGATTTCTTAGATTCTTAGTCTTATTTACCATGCCTCTCTCTACCCCCTGCCCTCTCTTTGTCAACATCATGCCTCTAACAGGGTCTTTTTATGTGTGGCAGTCTGACTCCCTCTCTCGCTGTTTACACATCTCTTCTTTTTTCCATAGCACCATGCTCTGAAACTCTCAAAAACAGAAGAGCCAGACAGAAACAGACTGAGGCCAAGCAAGCACACGAGAGAGGCAGCAGCTGAATCAAATCTAAACAAGAAGCCAGGCCACTGTTTACAACACACGCATACAGTAGCGCTCCACCCCATTAGTGAGGCTGTTGTGACGCAGGCACTCAGCTGAATTGGCCTGGCCTGATTGCATTAAGTGCAGTAAACAGCGGGTTCAAACAGGGTTATCCTCTGTGCTGCTGCCAAATGTGGTGATGAAGTGTGCAATCACATTCTGGGGCGGCACATTAACTGTAACTCTGCACACTGTGCAGATGTAAATCAAGGTTCTCCTGAGGCATTCCAACAAAAGGAGGGAGGTGGTCTGTGTCTCAAGTTGTCTCAAGATACTAACAAAACCATCAACAGTCTAGCAAGATCAGCAATCAAAGAACAATTGACCACAAAAGTTTCAAAAGTCCAAAACAAGAAAGAATTAAGTCAATAAAAGCAAAGCACACGGTTCCTGGCTGACAGGAGAGGAACCCGATGTGTTGTAACTCTGCTGTCCCAAGGATGGATGTGTTGTGAGATGCTTTTCTGCTCACCACTTTTGTAAAGAGTAAAGGTTATATGTGTCACCAGACGTTTCAGCTTTCCTGTCAGCTCACAGCAGTCTGACCATTCTCCTCTGATGTCATCTCATACAGAATGATGCTCCTAATAAAGTGGCCATTGGGTGTATATCTACATATATAGGGGCCTACCACTGTAAAGGAAGAGAAGAGCCAAGATTGGATACACATAATAATTAAATGTCTCCATAAAGTGATTTGTTTTTACATTCCTGCATAGGAAACACTTTTTATTGTCTAGTTATTCTCATTATCCTAGTAGTTTGATTTGGTCAACCAGAACTTGCCCACTGATGGAAGTAAATATGAGACAATTCAATAAAAATGCTAATTTAATTACCATGACAATATCAACACAGGGCTGTATTAATTGTAACAGCAGCAGTTATTGAGTGTTTTTGGACGCTGTGCTCTGACTGAAGTGTTCCTGTTAAAAGAAACAATTGTTAGTGGTTTATATGAGTTTTTAAGAGTTTATTTTGAAATGTTTTATACTGTAGTGTTTTGGTAATTGCAGTGCATTTTGGATATAAAATGAACTGAGTTTGTTAAGAGAGACTGAAGAGGGAATGATGTTTGCAAGCAGTTGTAAAAGATTGTAATGGATCCTGGGTGTTTTGTCACTCTGCAATGTTAGCTTCACTCTGAGAGGACTGCTCATGCTCTGCACATTGTTTGGTGTAGCCGATAATCCGATTTTCATGTGCATACATGTTGCATAGACTATAGTTGAATAATACATCCACTAGCTGTCTCTGTGTGAGGCTGTCAACTCCTCGGGGCAGAGGAAAAATCAGTAGTGAGGCAGACGGTCAATAAATGCTGGGTTAAATGTACTTTTGTTAGGAAATGTTCAGTTCTACAGTCATTATTACCGCATGTTGTGTAGGACCCTGCTTTTGTTGTAATGCAATATTATGACTTTCATATGAGTTTAATGGTTAAGTGTTGCCTGTTCAAGTGTCTAAGTCTACACGGGATTGTTGTTATTTTGCACATTTCTTGCACTGATTTTTTAGACACATTTGTGTCTTGTAGCCTAAAAAGGCAAGAACAAAACTAGAAATGAGTATATTGTGTTTTGCAATTTTTGCAATGGGATACAGCATGAAACACCTGATGCATAAGCTTCTGTGCTGGGATTCATCTCGCCTTATCTCCATATTCATAGCAGGAACTGCAAGAGCGCTAGGCATCAGTTGTAATGAGGTCAAACTCAGCTTGCAGATCACGACAGCGCTTGAGCGGATTGGGGGATGGGATAACAGCACACATTCAAGGATATTAAGCATATAAGAAGTGAACACTCTCCTGGTGTTACACGTTTTTGTTTGTCAGAGCTGAGTAGTCTGTTATTTGTCCTGAGAGATATGCTTTAAGCCTTTCTTATAGTGATGCATATGTGACTGTATTGTTATTATTAGCAATTGTCAGTGGAGGAAGAAATAAAATCATTAAAGTTATCATCAGACAGAAAGAAAGAGTTAATCCTCCAGGGCAGTGAGTATTGAGGCCGGACAGATAATTGGATGTCTACGCTGTGGGGAACATGTTCAGAAATAACAACTGCATGATATTTAGTGGGTGTTACTTTAGGAACACGAGCATTGTGTATAAAGAAATAATAAATCTTTGAGTATGAGTGGAAAAAAAAAAAAAAAAAAACTTTGACCATTAGTCCTCATAAAATGAAACTTGGTGGATCAGAATTAGAATCACTTAATTCGCCAAATGAACAAATGCAGAGGAATTTACCTTCGGTGTATGAATATATAATGTGCAAACACGCAAATGAAGGGGTCATGTTTATAGGAACATTATATTTGAACAAATTATATGTAGGCTCTATATGACACAGTTTAGATCCTCACCAAATATCAACACATGACAGGAGGTTCTCATTTATATTTTACATGCAAAAGGTGAGGCATATACAAAGTTGGATGTACTGTATATAGAGTATTTATTTGCTGCACAGGATTTTGCAGTAACCTGTCTGCAATATTTTAATTTGCCCCATTTGAGTTCAATCTGGTTACCTTTGTATGAAAAAAATAAAAGCCTTAAGAACGGGAACCTTTTTCAGTATAAATAATTATTTGTTTATTAGTCTTTGACTTCAGTGGGCTGTGTGTGCAGGTATGTTTTCGAATCAGTATCAAGGCTAAACAGGTTACACTAAATAATTGAATTCAGTAAGTGCTTTATCCTGCTCGGAGTCACAGTGGATCCAGAGCCTGTCCACACTCTAGATGGGATGCCAGCACATCGCAAGGAACCACATTCGCACCTATGGGTGAAATAGGTTATAATTTAGCATAGCCACTCCACCTACATGCATATTTTTGTTTTTGAAAAGTGGGAGGAAACCAGAAACCCAGGAGGAAACCCATGCTGATGCAGGGAGAACACGTGAAACCCCATACACACAGTAATTGAGCTCAAGACAGAACCGGGAACCTTGGAGCAGCGAGGCCATGCCAATCCCTGATACCATTATATAATTATATTTGCATTATATATTATGCCCACTACATATTCTTTTCCAAATACAGTCTCTGAAATGGGGCTAGAAGATTCTATGAATAATGCTTTTTTTTTCTCTCTGCAATCTTTTTTGATACTTTCTCAACATACAGTCAATTCCAGAATTATTGCCACTTTGGATATGGAAAAAAAGGCGTTTGTGGATAATTAGCCTAACGTCACACTGAAAATTATGCTTTTCTGCTATCTTAGCTAAACCAATGGTTACACCAAAGTAGAATAAAACTGGCCTGGTGGAAAAGCCAGCTCCTTGAAAGGGAAAGGGCATGGGACATGAAAAACCCTGTTTGGATGGGATTAAATTTACAATACCCGTTTCCCACTTCATTACATCGCACACTTCCATGTTATTTTATTTCTGTCTTGAATGTCAGTGTTGTCCTCCCTCCTCTCATTAAAAAAATATAGAGCAAATTATCCACTATTTTTATTTCTGCGTCGAGATATTAAGTCTGGACTTAAATGGTGGATGGTCTGCATTTATAAAGCGCTTTTTTTTTAACCGTAGTGGTTCCACACACACTCACACACCAACGGTAGCAGAGCTGCCATGCAAGGTGCTAGCTTGCCATCGGGAGCAACTTGGGGTTCAGTGTCTTGCCCAAGGACACTTCGGCATGTGGAGTCACGTGGGCCGGGAATCAAACCGCCAACCCTACGATTAGTGGACAACCCGCTCTACCACCTGGACCACAGCCGCTCCACTTAATGTTGTATGCTAATTGTTACATATTTGTGTATTTGTGTTGTGTTTTTTTTTGCCGGTATCAAAAGTGTATAAACATTTTTTTGTGTCTGTATACTGATGTTCAGTTAAACAAAAAGTTCAATAAATATCCTTCATTATATTATCATGTGCAATATCTGACATGGACTGGATTGCAGACAGTAGTGGTGTACATCTGGTATGGAAACCTGCATTTAGTATGCGCCTTACTGTGCTCACTGAAAACTCAGTGCCTGTTACACCAAGTCTTGCTGCAGGTCTTTTGCAGTCACTCGAGGGTTTTTCACAACCTGCCTTCTCAGAAATCTGCTTGCAGCCATCGATAGCTTCCTTTTTCTGCCCCGTCCAGGTATTTTAAAGTATTTCTGCCTCTAGCCAATTCAGGTATTTCATATGTTTTCTGCCCCTAGCCAGTTCAGGTATTTCATATGTTTTCTACCCCTAGCCAGTTCAGGTATTTCATGTGTTCCAGCTCAAACACACCTGCTGCAACTAATGAAGCCCTTGATTAGTTGAAGCAGGTGTGCTTGAGACAACACCTGTTGTTGTGAGGGATTTTATTCAGGGTGTTGAATAATTTTGTAACTGGAGAAGTCATTATCAAGTTGCATTTTCAGTTGAATTTGGGGAAACCACTTGAAGCATTCAAGTTGTGTCGAACTATTTCAATTGCTTTTGTTTGATTTATTCATTGCAAACAGCTGAAAGTCTGTAAATTTAGACAATAAACCTGATCTGCAATGGGGGTTGAATAATTTTGTCTGCAACTGTATGAATGCAGTTTGATAGATTTGGGGAATTAGTAACTATGGGAGTAAATACGTTTTCACACTCTCAGGTGGTTTTGGATAACTTTTCTGCTTCAATAAATAACATTATCATTTAAAAACTCTATCTTGTGTTTACTCAGGTTGCCTTTGTTTTATCTTAGATTTTGTTTTCATTTCTGAAACAATTTAGCATGAGATATAGACAAAAACAGAAATTATTCATTCATTCAAATAAGTACAAAACAGTCTTTACAAACACTGATAAGAATTAAATTTTTACATTGTATTTAGCATGAAGTTTTGCTAAATCAGAGGAATGTTTTAGTATTGATCTCTTTGTCTCCATGTATCTGTTCGACTGCCTGCTCTTCCAATATTGTTCCCCCCCCCCTCTTGATATATAAAATATTATATTACATATTAAATATTAAAGAGATGTGGTAGATTAATCAAACTTTGAAATGAGATGTACAACTGAATTAGACAATTTTAATAAAAAGAAATTCTCAACAATATTGACAAACATTCAACTTGCTGCTAAAGCACATGCTGTACAGGTAAATTTTGCCTGGGGTGAATGAGTTGTATAAAGGACATAGTTGTATGAAGTATTTCATGTTGTGTCTTTCCAAAGGTCAGATTGGAAAGAATGTTTAAAGAAATGAACAACAATTATTTTGAATTTCAGGTAAGATGGCCTATCTGTATGACAGGACTAACCCATTAAGTATTTCACTAGGGAATCAAAATGGCCATGTAGTTACAAATGCATTGCAATGTGGGTAACTGTATAGATTGCAGTGATGTCTGATTACACTATCATTAAAAAGTAACCTGATCTAACTTGTTGGAGATAAAGTAGTTTCATCCTCTTTTTCTTCAGCTGGCATGTAGGCTGATGGACAGACTACTCACCTAGGGTTTACTATAATATTAAATGTATAACTTTGGCCAATTACTGAGATGTTTAACATCTTATCAAAACATACAATAAGGAATAACCATTCCTAAAAGTTTACACAGATATGTATGTTCACTAACTGCGTCATGTTTTGTGACTTTGACTTTTATTTTATTTTAAAAGTGACGTGCTATTAAAAAAGGCACATGTCCAAGATTACATACTGATTCCATATTAACACTTTATTTTAAATATTTATTTATGCCCCATAAATGCTTTACAAGTTAACACATTAAGTTATATACGTGTATACATTAATTGATTTGAATCTTTCCATAGTTCTACTGAGGTCACTGCTGGGTGAACAGTAATGCTTTACTGCCCCCTAATGGTGTGTTGGTGTCACTGCTGGCAGGTCCAACTGGTCTTTCAGTCATTTCTGCTTATTCGTAATTGAAACATACGTGTGCGTCGTAAACTCAGATTTGAGCTCTGCACACTTTAGCATGGTCTCAAGTCCGAGTGGGTTTCATCCCACATCTACTCTAAATGTACCCCATTCTGACCAGGATAATGCAGTTTACTGTTGTTACAGTCAATATTAAGTGTGTTTGCATTCTTGGCATTGATTCTATAAGTCTCTGGAACCTAGTACAGGTCTCTGGAAGGATGAACACCATGTAGGCTCAAAAAGCTAGTATATTGCGCTCCAAAATCACCCATAGATGTTCAGCAGGGTCGAGATCTGAGGATTGTGAAAGCCGTAGGCTGTAGTTTACATCAAGTTCATCCTCATCAAACCATTCAAAGTGAACCCTGGTACCCTGTGGATTCATCCTGGAAGAGACCACTCCCATCAAGATGGTGATCAGTCAGAAGAACTCTGCATTGACTTGTAGTGACTCCTCTCTCTTAGTGGACAAGTGCACACAAACCATCCATCTAAAAATAGCTAAATGGATCAACCAGTTTTTCCAGACCACAATGACTCCTTTGTGATTGGGATATACACCAGTTTCAGTTAAGGGAAGTCTGTAGTTTTCAGAACTATAGTAGAAAACATTTTTTTAAAAAAACAAAAAAACAAAAAGATCACACACACACACACACACACACACACACACACACACACACACACACCTATTATTGTTCCTCCCATGCCTAATTTCTGTCACTAGGATTAACATGAGCTCTCATTCGATAATCATCGCACAGCAATATTTTAGCAAATACTGATTTAAACATGCGTACCTATGAATCTGTTTGAGAAGAGGAATGTTTAAGACAACTAAGACTAAGGCTACTGAATAATGTTAGTTTTAAACAGCACCTAGTTTAAATTAACTCATGATTCATCAATGTTCTAGACTAGAGCGTGGGTGTGTGTGCCCTGAATTGTGCTTTATACAGTTTATGCTTTACACATGCTTGCAAGCGGGTGACTGTTGTGCGGATGTGTGAAGAGGAACACACAAGTAAAGACAGACGCAATGGTCTTGCATTGTTTTCTGTTTTTACTACAAAGACAGAGTTAGGATCCAGCAGTACATTGGCTTGAGTTACTCCACAGACTACAGAGCACAACCATTCTCGATCAAAAAAACTTTTCTATACAAGTCTAAAATGCTAGTGTTTACTGTAGCACCATTTCTTTGAGATGTCTTTAGGGTCCTTGGCTCATATATAACTAGAGTAAGGTCACTATCAAAGAGCGCACACGTTAACATTAACATCATTCTCATCTATTATAAAGCACACTGTAGCAGTACTCGACAAACATCGCAGTGAAAAAAGGGGTCACTACATCTAGTCTTTGACTAAAAACGTGTTGGAACATTCACATAGTTCCAAGCTAAATAACTATCCCGTTCTATCTCTCTGTGCAGTAATATTTCCTGACGTTTGTGGAATATTACAGGTATCTACAGTACAGTAAAATTCTTCAAGTACAAAAATATATTACAAATCTCCAGGCATATTTACATGGGCACTTTCTCAACAAATACATCTATAGGATTTCTATAAAGCTAGTGAGGAAAAGCTGTGGACAAAAAGGGAGAGCAATTCAATTTTAACTTTATAGTGGTATTAAGAAATAAAATGAAGCATTTCAAAGTCTAGCACCATTCAGAGTTCGATATTGTGCAATTTCTTCCTCTTCATAGATTGAAAACACGTTTAAAATTTTGGGCATTAAAACAAAACAACAAAAAAAAAAAGGTAATAAGAATTTGAACTCCTGCCTCCACAGAGCCACAAGTCCATTTGAGCTTGGAAACATCAGCAGGCAATGATCCTCCCCATCTCTTAGAAAAACATCCTGAAAACAAACAAATTCACATTCAGTAGGAAAGACAGACACATTTTAAGCATGAGGTAAGGAGCACAGGTCATGAGTTATATACCAAACAAAGATAAGGCTCTACAGATTCCCATACAAGATCCACATCTTTAGATACATACTTTCTCACAAAAACTTGTTATTCAGACGTGATTTATTTAAAAATGTACTATAGCATGTTCACTACAATCTGGTAATGATTGAGCATGTGGACTCTCCAATCAGAAACACACAGAAAAGCACAGTTGCACGGTCACCAGAGAAAGATCTGCGACTCTTCTTCTAGACAGTAGAGTGTATAGATATAGGTACGATGAGGTCTGATGAGGTACGTTCAACATTATGAAAGTACAATGACTAATAAAGCTGCAAGCAACAATTATCAGGGTTCAAGCTGTTTAGGATCCTTAATGACCTTAAAAGATATAGCTTAACAATGCGCAATCCTATAAGCACCCAAGTCGAAGAAAAAAAAAAAAAAAAGAAGATAATTTTAAGAAATATCGGCCTTCATTAAGCTCGTCTAACAGCTGCTGAACATTCATTGACCAATGGCGGCCAGGTTTTTCAACATTCACAATTGTCCTCATATGCGTTGATTGGACCTTGCATAAGGACCGTTCTCGCAAGATTTATTTATCAAGTCTATTGGACCAACGGTTCCACATTTAGTGCCAATTTCATGTTTTGTTCTGTTATAACGCCACCAACTGGTCACAATCAGTAATTATTTTTGTATCTGTCCTCAGATTGAGCCCATGCATAAGCACCCCATGTTTGGTGGTGTTGTATTCCGTTCAAGAGTTATAGCCATTTAAGTATGGGTGGCCACGCCCACTTCAAACATTTTTGATGTGATCTTGCAAGGGTAAATTAAAAGTTACTTTAAAAAAAAAAATTAAAAAAAAAAGATATAGATTTTATAGATCTAAATAGTCCAAAGAATTGTCCTGCGAAAAGCCTAGGACTAGTTTGCAAAACTAGGTTTTTTAAGTAATCTCAAATATTTAACAGACAATTTGACTGACAGCAGTGGCCCTAAAGCAAAGTTGTTCAGAATGAGGAGATCGAACAGAGAATACAAAGAACATGTGTATGTCTCAAACATCGGATCGTATACAATCATTTACACACATATGCAGCCATGCTGGCCAAACTCAGCAATTTTTGTCAAGTGATCTTAAAGGACATACATAAGTATCCCAAGTTCGGTGAAAATATTTAATTCCATTTGAGTTATTACTATGTAATAGGGATGCACTGATGTATTGGCCGATAATCTGTATGAGCTGATAAAGGCTATTTTTCACGCTATCGGTTTCATCTACTTCATCGATTTCGTGCTGTGTGCTACTCGAGCTGAATTAAAGGGTCAGTACACCATTGAAAGATTTTAATGAAGATGAGTCGACAAAAAAGTATATATATATATATATATATATATATTGCACAGAAAAATATATTTGTAGAGTAGTATATTTCATATCCAGTGAATGTTAATATATAAAAAGTTGATACTATATATGACCAGTTTGATGTCAGTCATGGAGTAGAAATGCTTGAGTTTGTGGTGAGTGAATGTGAGGCTAACAGGATGGTTTTTTTTTTTACAATTCAGTCAATGTTAATATAAATGAATTACATTCAATAAGTTAATATTCTTACTTTAATCTTCAGAATTTAGTTAATGTTAATTCGAGTAATGTGTTTTCTGTTTATGAGACCAGTTACTGTGAAACAACTTGTTGAAATGGAGAGAATAAAGTTTGATTTGCATTTCTTTCAGAATTGTGAAATTTATTATTATTCATTTATAAGAAGGCATAAAAGGCAGAACTATCGTATCGGCATCGGCCGATATCACTCTGAATAATCGGTTACCGGTATCGGCTGAGAAATTTAGTATCGGTGCATCTCTACTATGTAACTAATGTGGCCAAGTCCATGTTGTCGACACGTAAAATTGAAAGTTCAACTTTTTTTCAATAATTATCTATAAAAAATAGACTCCACAGAATCTCGTAGCACTTGTCATTCATACTGACCAACAAACCCTATGGATAGTTCGCAGAAGTAGGTTTTTAACGTTATCTGAAATACTTACCAAACGGTTTGACAAACACCATATCTAATTTCGTTCAAGAGTTACATCCATTTACATAAACGTGGCCACGCCTACTTCCTTTGATAACTTTTGATAATGAGACTCAGTAGAATTATTTGGCACTGGTTTGGTCCCGATGGGGAAAAAAAACCCAGGACTAGTTCGCAAAAGTAGATTTTATGAAAAATCCAAGATTGTGGAAAATTTTTATAGGCAGAAATGAAATCGGATATCCAATGGTATAAAGCACTTGAGTCTATGGTCAATGGTCTAGGAGTTATAAGTAGTTTCGCGTTTTGACCAATTTGGCCGAGTCCATGTTTCTGAGTAGCGAGCAATACTACTACCACTATATGACCAAGTTTCAAGTCTCTAGGCCAACGTATCCCCCGGTGTGCCGGTGTGAGAGCAGGGGTGCCATGTAAAAATCCTTCAAACATTTCTAAAATGCTAAAGTGTGTATAAAACACACTTACACAGACACAGAATTAATAAAACAGACACACACACACATAACAATAATAATAATAAATTATATATAAAAATAATAATTCCCTGCCCCTCGACCCCAATCGCTGACCTGTCAGCAGCACGTCAACATCAGTATGCGTAAAATGTGTGTGTTATATCCTAATAATTAGCGTGTGACGGTGTGTGTGTAGTGCAAAAGAATATGGACAGATTTCTTAAAAGAAAAGCTCCAGATGCTTCTGGACCATCAACTTCATCCTCATGGAGCTAAAGCCTTGTTTATACTTCCGCCTGGCTCCACAGCGAGAGCCTCCACTGACTGCGTGCGCACCTCCCCAAACGCGCTTATACTCTATACCTCTATTGGGTGATCTGTCTGCGTCTCTCCTCCTGTAAACACTGTTAGTGACTTTTCTGCATTCGCCTGAACTGTTTATTTGGTTGAATATCGTTATATTTGATTGCGTATTTTCATTTGGTTGATGGTATTTTTATTTTTACTCATCCTATATTTTGGGTACAACTGTATCTATATTTTGCTTCTACGAGATGATGCACTTTAAGGACCAGTCATATTTGATGTAAAGATTTGTACATGAGCAGGAATGTAGCACAACATGGAGGTGAAAGCAGAGGTCTGTTTATTTAAATGTGAAAGGGCAGTAAAAATATGTTGTCCCTAAAATCAACGAATAATCGTGATAAATGATCGAGATCTCAATATTGATCAAAATAATCGTGATGATAGTTTTGGCCATAATCGTGCAGCCCTATGATTAAGGGCTATGGCCCGTCGGCCAACAGTTTAAAAACATCAGATGATCAGGGCCGATTATATCCTGTCAATCAAAAGAGGGCGGGAAAACACATCAATTTCGTGCTGTGTGTAAAGATGATGTCTCTTGTGTGGAATGATGATAGAACTGCAGTTTGTAATCTCTGCACTGCTAAAATTTTACACCAGAAGTGAGCAGCAATGAACCAGGCATCGAGTCTTTTTTTAAATTTTATGTAGCACTAGTTGTGTCTTTTACTCCTGTGCGCACCACTAGCGAATATAAATTACTGCAGTAGCCAGGATTGAATCAGAAAAGAAAGGCTCCCTGAATGCAGCAGAGTGTATATTGTGTGTGTGTGTTTGTTTTCAGGGGTATAACTGAATACGAATACATTAATCGGATTCAAAAGATAATGCACACTAAACAGATATAAATATAGATATAAACAGCTTTTTTTTACCCCCCAGAATCTTGCCAGCTCTCTTTACTGCCATGTGCCAATGTGTTAACTGTTCTGTGTGAGTGGTCATTTAAAATGGTGTTATATTTTCACTGTAAACTGTCATGGGGTCATGCCATTAGGTTTTTGTATTATTCTATGTCTTGTTTAAGTCCAGCACTGCAGTGTAGTGCTTGTATGTGTAAGTGTGCACCGTAGGAACACTTTAATTCCTTGTACACTTAGGCATACTCGGCCAACAAAACTGTTTCTGATCATGGTGCTACAATAAACTGCATCGCCTACTTAATATGGGCTAAGTGCATCTCACCTGTAGATATTCGGGTCCAGTAGCACGGCTGTATCCTGAGGCAGCTGTGAGAGATGTACCACTTTGGTCTTCATTTGTGGTCGGTCACTCTCGCTCACCCACGAGTCTGGCAGTCTGAGAGAGAGAGAGAGGCACTTAACAACATTTGTAAACCTTTTAGAAACTATCCTCTCTCTACACTGATGTCTGCCATCATAATAGCTGAACCCGATTCTTCTGCTCACAAACAACCACTAGCACCACCAGTCTTCCAGTCTAGTGGAACATATGCTAGTAATACCCATCTCAGAAGATCAGAAATACTCACCCTGTGCACATAATCATGAGTTATTAGTTCAATGCGGAAATAAATGGAAACCTTTAACCATTAAAAAACCACATATAGCAATACTACAGTAATGGTTTTCACACAAACATGCTTTAATCAGTCAGCACTATAAACGATCAAATATAATGCCAGTGCACTACAAACTAACATCATAACATCAAGGCTGTGTGCCTTTAAAACACGAAAGTACGCAAAATGACCTGTTCTCCATTAGAGGTAGAAGAGAAGCAGTGCATTTCTGTTCTTCTGTCTAGACTGATGGAGGTTTGATTTGGTGAACTGTACTCACATGTCCTCTGGAGTCCAGTGGAGCAGCACCTTCACCTTCCCTGAATCCTCCTTCCGTCTTGCAATGACCTATTCATTTAAAATATATACAAAATATTTTGGAGGTTTTAGACTTAAGGATATTTTCAAGAAGACCTTGAGAAAGTAGTGCTCTGGTCAGCATAAAGAAAGCCTAGTGACCAGTTCAGTACTGAGCTTGAAGCTGTTGTTTTTTGGGAGGGATGGAGTTCGAATCCACAGATGTTTCTTACATCCATTAGGATGGTACAGTTTACTTCCTATTTTTCTTTCTCTCTCTCTCATAAATCATGGATCAGACTCTCTCACGCCTCCATTTTGCTTGTGTGCTTTCATGCCTGTTTGAAAAGGACACGTTTGGTTTGTTTGCTTATTTGGAAGGGTTTGGTTTCACACGCTATATATTTAAACAAACCATGCAATACAGGAAAGAGATCAATAAACCTGTGCATGCGTAGAGAAATTATAATCTTCTGAGAATAGGGGACACAGAACCGTCGCTACATAAATGATAAATAAAGTGGAAATGTGATTTGCATCAAGCTTTTTTGTTTTCGATTTTTTTAATCAGATAGTCCAAATATCCTGAGCACAGCATTTCTGCAGCACTACATCTCTGTCCTTTGGCTCGGTTTGTGTCCGGTGGCTCACTTGCATCAACAAAAATGCTGCCTGCAATCCATAATGCATGTCATGGTCTGGTTCACTTCCTGCAGTCAGGTCAATTCAGGACTGAATCACTTTGTCACAATCTAACCATGCTAGAGTTCGACTGACCATGGATCCAGACCAAGACCATGACCATGGTCTGAACGCCCAACAAAACTGATCCAAGCAGTAAAGGCGACCTGGAGCAGCTGAGAAACACCGTGTTTGAGACACATTTATCCCATTGACTCAACGATTCATTTCATGTATAAAATATTTTAATTGCAGCTTAAGGATAAGGATATTTCTGAAGGGATGAATGGACAAAGTAACTTTTTACATGTTTGTCCTGTAGTCATGTATTACAGACTCACCGTGCTGTGAAACACCACACTGTGGCCCTTGCCCTGGCTCTCAATGTGGGTTGCCAGATTGAGACAGATGGCACGATGACGGATGGCATCCATCGTTTGTGCGTCAAAGAAGTCGTGTGGCCGAGCTGGAACAGGCGGTTTGGGTTAAAAAAAGAGGTATGCAAAAGATAATCACTTATAATAAATAAATAAATTAAACAAAAAATAAAACAAAACCCAAAAACAACTAAAAAAAGTCACTGAGACACCAATACATACGCAATGACCTCCTGCATTTGTTCTTCAGCTTTCTGCGTTTGCTGATGCCTGCTTTGGAAGGCGACTCTTCTTTAAGCTTGGCTTGGCTGGACAGCTTGGATGAATTCTGTGAGCTGAAGTGGGTGGGTACGTGACGCGCTAGTCCTCCCTGAGAGGCAAAGGTGGCATTGCAACCACCCACTACACACTGAAAAAGCAAGGAAAGATTAAATGAAACCAGACCAAAAAACCCCGGAAATAACGGAATCACAATTTTTAAGGAATTGTAGAAGAGTGAACCCTCTTGGTATACCAGGTGTTTTGGCACTGTAGACATTAATCCACAGAACTGAATCATACCTTGAAAGGTTTATCACCACTGTGGGAAAGCATGTGTCTCTGGAGCCAGCTCTGGCTAGTGGACGGTGTGTTGTACACTTTACAGCCCTTCCACAGACACACAAACACCTAGCACAGAGAAACACACACATTTAGCATGTATACAGTAAAGCTGGGTAAGATGGTGATATAATAGTGATTTTCAGAGATAGTGTGAGTTATTACAAACTGACTGGAAGCAGTTGACTAGATGTTGAGTTTTTGTTTTACACCCCTTCAGTACATGGTTTGTGGTCATCCCCTAGTATAAAGTTTAATAGATAAACAGACAAGTGCCCATATGATGTAGAATTGTAATCTCTGACACCAGCACTGATGTAATTTTATATGATCAAACATTAAGCAGACACCAGCAACTTTACTTAAACAGGGATGTACTTCAATGATTTTCTCAAACTCTAGGATCATAAACAGCTTCATATAGAAATATAAAGTCCTCATACTGTCAAAGAAACATGTCAGACACAGGTCTTGGTGAACACTGAACTCTCAAACGTATCTGAAGGATGTTCTGTAGTCTCATGGGAGACACGACTGTAATACTGATCAGTCCTGATGATGCTACAATCATTCAAAACAGCTTAACCACATGTTACACTACCAGCAATAAAATAAGATGCAATACTCGGTGGTTGTTGAAATAGCAATACATTTATAAATTTATTTTCTACATAATATTTAACATCATCTGTTATTTATTTGCCCAATTACCTCCAATGCCAGTAAAGCAGATCAATATTAATATCAACCAGCTGATATATGGGTCAGTAACAGTCTTAGTATCTATAGCTTGAGCCCACAAAATATTTGATATCTGGGGGGGGGGGACATTCACCTAAATGATACACCGTGCGTTAAACTGATGATCATTTCAAACTAATAGTGTAGTGTGTTACTGACCCCTCCACGCTGACCATCAACGTGGACTGAGCGTATGTGTTCGGCCAGGTCCGGGCTGCTGGTGAAGAGCAGAGGGCACTGATCCCAACAGCAGGGATATGATGAACCTTTGGTAGATGCTGAAGCTGCTCCTCCATGGCCGTTCATCATCGCTGGTGTGGAGCGTCCACTGGACGCAGTGCTCTCCATGTCCATAAGGGTGCTGCTGATACTAAAACACACACAAACACACATCATATAAGCAGTTCTCATTGTATTTTATACTGTAATTTTGATTAATTAACCGGTGTTAGCCGGCGACAAAAAGACAGGCAGCCGTTCATTTTCTCTGCGTCACAGATCCGCAATTCCAATGACAGCGGCAAGTAACATTTGATTGGAGCTTTTCTCAATTCTGAACAAATTAGCTATGATGCAGTAAAGTGACAAAATCCAAAGAACTGCCTTGCATGATTTTTCTGACCAATCCTTTGCTGCGAATGGACTGATTAATTCGGTCCCTACTCACTTTAGTTCCCACCTGCAGTTTGACAAGCAAAAACGGAAGACAAAGTTATAAACACTAGTCAGTTCGGATCCTGGAACCTACTCACCAAGTGCCTACTGAGTGTGCTGCTGTTCCGAATGACGGGCAAACCTGGCGCTTATTTACGGGGTTCATAGGACCACAGTTCATAACTAGCATCATATTTCACCCCTCATCCATGTGGATAACCCTATGCCACAAGATCATGAGACCCTGACTCATACAAGGTTGCTTGGAAAGGTGTTTGGAAATAATTCACACGTTCACACATTTGTGGGGGCGGGGCTGAACCTGGAGTGCATGATAATGCCCAGATAGCTATGATGCAGATCTCCTGAGTAGCACACCCCACAGTAGTGCCCAGCGAGGATGGCACACTTCTCAAAGAATGGTATGTCAAATTAACGAGCTGGACATCCAGTCTGCTTGTAGCCCAGGGTGATTACCTCCATAAACCAGTGGGCAACTCTTTGTCTAGAAAGGGCAGCACCTCACACCTTTACCTGATGAGTGGGTAGCCGTGAGGTTCAGACACTATAAGGCACATACTGGACACAAAAATGAACACCCTGATGGTTGGCCCTCGTAGAATGCTGCAAGGTTAATTGCCTGGTTCCCAAACTTGGGCGGTGACTTTAAGCAGAAACGCAGGTTGGGTGTGGGAAGCCTTGAGGTCTAGGCCAGCTTGGACCTGCGAGCAGAAGGTTGTTTGGCCCAGCGACAAACCACAGCTAGCAGCTCTGGGGATGAAGGGAGTACCTTCCAGTGTGTTACCAACAGTTGTGAGGGGAAAAGAGCGGGAAGCACCACTGTGAATTGTGCCTTCTTACCCCTCCCCAAGAAAAAGCAATGCCAACAAAGAACAATGAATCCGTGTGAATGGGTGAATAGGCTTTTAGGGGAGGCTGTGCCTCTGTCCAACTTTTATTCACTCACATACACACGTTTAAAACAGAGGTACGGATAAGAATCTATACAGTTCCAGAAGCTACCCCTCACCCAAAACCACATACAGGGTTTACAAAGGATATAAGGGTTTCAGATGCACTACAACTCTTTGCATGTTTTTCCTGGCATTTAAAACAGAACAAATCAGTCCCAGCATTATAACAGGGACCCAATTACTAAAAGGTAAAGCATTAAGCATTTCACTATTGGGACAAATATCGAACAGCTAAATAATTTTATTACCATTAAAAAGATATGTGGTACTATAGCGACCACTATATTATAATTGAATACTGATAACTGATGAGCACTTGTACATGACACTGTTGTATATACTGTAACTAAGAACGTCTATTTATTAATAAATGCTATAACGTAATCACGTCTGCTACAGTACTGTCAGAATGTAACAAACTGCTACTAATAATTATATCTCAAGTTAACTAATTTATCCATTTATGCAACTTGATACTGCAAAAATATTTTGTTTGCAGGTGAAGATTGAAAAAAAATGTGAAAGATTGGGTAGATGGAAATAAGACCAGATAACCACTTCCCAATCTAAAATATTTAAAATTGATCAAGCTCACAGTCAAAAGTAGCTTCCTCTTTATAATGAATCAGGAGAGGCTAAACCCCCCCCCCTGAAAAAACAAAAAAACCCTCAGCATGCTGGTTTCACATGCAAATAGGCTAGCATGCTAGCTCGAAAAAACAGAAATGGCCAGTGAGTGTTGAACCAAAACGTGAGAGTTTTCTGATATTTCCTTTTTAAACCACTGCAGTACGTAGAATTGTACACTGATTGATTGGCAGGTGGGTGGCCATATTCTTTACAAAATGCCAGCATGTTTTTCCATCAGTGTTATTACAGACAGCCGCTTGTGAGTAAATGGACACCACTTTCATGAAGATAAAGCAAACATCCTAGGAACAGTTTGCAAAAATGGGTTAGCCATATTATACAAATGATGTTGCATGAGCCAGTGAATCAGGAGAAAAAGAAATCTTCACTGGACACTTTACGCAAGATATTCTTGTGAAGTGAAAAGCATGAATAGCGCACAGGTGTAGGATATAATTTCAGCTGAATCAGACTCATGGTTCTTGAGAAACAGTCCTGACAACTGGTGGCCACACTTAACAAATCTCAACAGCGTTCTAATAAATACTGAGGGGCCGCCTCTGATGAGTCATTTGACACCAACGTCCCGAAGACAGGACAAACATTCTAGGAATAGATAACAGAAGTAGATTTTGCCTATTATGCAAACTAGCTACAGATCTTAGTAGGTTGAGCTAAATGGGTCGGAATTAGCCAGCACATAACAAACTGTGCAGATGTGATGCTCGGCATCTTTAAGAGCAACGAGTTTAAGAAATGGTCATAATTAAGATAAGCAATATGATCCAATACACGGTATCAGTGTTGGGCCGATACTGGCATAAAAAAGGTGGATATCGGAAAAAAACATATGAGATCAGATCCTGTACCAAGATTGAAATTAGAAAAGAATTGAGTTTTTTTGAACTGGAAATGTATAAAATTATACACACACACATATACATTTTATATATATATATATATATATATATATATATATATATATATATATATATATATATATATATATATATATATACACACACACACACACATATATATACACACACACACATACACAGACAGGGGAACACATCAACATTTATTTCAGTAATATATATATATATATAAATAAATATATTACTTATAAAATTATATATTATATATTATATATATATATATATATATATATATATATATATAACCAAATATATTTCCAATGAGGTTATTCACATGAATTTTTTTTTTTTTTTTTTACCAGACTTTGGTATTAACTCAATAAATCCACACATATAAAGAAATCCAAACATTAAAGTCCATAAATGAAGTTGTGTGTAATAAAGGTGAATGACACGGGGGAAAAAAGTATTGAACACTAACTGAAATTTATTTAAAACAGTGGAGAAGTCTTTGTTTGTAATGACGCTTCAAGACACTTCCTGTATGAGGAAATGAATGGGTTGCAGTATTCAGGTGTGATTTTGGTAAATTCTTCAAAACATATTGTCTTTAAATCTTGTTCAGTTGGATTCGAGTCAGGTGATTGACTGGGCCATTCTAACACCATAATTTTTTTTTGGAAACCAATTAAGAGTTTCCTTTGCTGTATGCTTTGGATCGTTGTCCTGCTGGAAGGTCCACCCACGTCTCATCTTCATCATCCTGGTGGATGGCAGCAGATTCTTCTCAAGAATCTCCCGTTAAAGGCCTCCATTCATCGTTCCTTCAATTATATGAAGTCTGCCAGTACCATGTGATGAAAAACAGCCCCACACCATGATGCTTCACCTCCAAGCTTCACTGTTGGTGTAGTGTTTTTAGGGTGATGTGCAGTGCCATTTCTTCTCCAAACATGGTGTGTAGTATGAGAACCAAAAAGTTCCATTTTGCTCTCGTCTGACCAGACTACACTCTCCCAGTATTTCACAGGCTTGTCCAGATGAGTTGTAGTAAACTTTAAATGAGCTTCGACATGCCTTTTCTTTAGTAATGGAGACTTGCAGTGTGAGCGTGAGCAGTGGAGTGCATTGCCTATTGTTTTCTCTGTGACGATGGCACCTGCTGCCTCCAAGTGTTTCTGGAGCTCTTTCCGAGTGGTCCTTGGCTCTTGGGCTACTCTTCTGACTATTCTTCTGACTCCCTGGTCAGAGATCTTGTGAGGAGCTCCTCTGGGTGGCCGGTTGATGACGGAGTGATGATGTTCCACTTGTGGATAATGACCCTGATGGTGCTTACTGGAAGATTCAGAAGTTTTGAAATACGTCTGTATCCGATTCCATCAATATGTTTCACAACAATAAAGTTGCTTTACTCATCATGAGATGTTTCTTGTGTGACACCTTGGTAGTGAAAAGCCTTTTTATAGACCATCAATTTACTAACCCAGCTGATATTAATTTGCACAGATAGGAGGTATAATTACTTATGGGTTTCAGCTGGTTCCTTGCCTTAACTTGGAGAACTGCTTTTTCAGCACGTGTTCAATACTTTTTTCCCGTGTCATTCCTCTTTATTACACATAACTTTATTTATGGACTTTAATGTTGTGAATTCTTTATATTTCCAGATTTCTTGAGTTAATACTGATGTCTGGTGAAAATTTAATGTGAATAACCTCATTGGAAATATATTTACTGAAAAAATGTTGACACATTTAATACTCACCCCCCCCCACTGTGTGTGTGTGCATATTTTAAATATATATATATATATATATATATATATATATATATATATATATATATATATATATATATATATGGCCCAAAAGTATGTGTATCCCTGCTGCTCACACACATATGCGTTTGTTGAACATCCCGTTTCAGATTTATTCCCCCATTTTGCTGTTATAATAAGCTCCGCTCTTCCGGGAAGGCTTTCCACTACATTTTGGAGCGTGGCTGTTGGGGATTTGTGTTCATTCAGCTACAAGAGCATTAGTGATGTTGGTATGTCGAGGAGGCTTCAGTTCCAGTTCATCCAAAGGTGTTCAGTGGGGCTGAGGTCAGGGCTCTGTGTAGGACACTCGAGTTCCTCCACCTACTTCCAAACCCTAACACACCACGTCTTCATGGAGCTCGCTTTGTGCACAGGGTCATTGTCATGCTGGAACAGGTTTGAGCCTCTTAGTTCTAGTGAAAGGAAAGTGTAATGCTACAGCGTACAAACACATTCTATACAATTGTGTGCTTCAGACGTTGTGGGAACAGTTTGTGGAAGAAGCACCTATGTTCAGGTGTCCACATACTTTTGGCCGTGAAATGAATCATAACAGCTATATAGCTGGGAGTCATGGTGCAGTGCAGTAAACCACATTCAACTCAAAACCAGACCAAAACTCGAGAGCTCTCACACTGACACCACTCGGCACAAACAAAATGCCATCTCTCTGTACTTTCCAGAGATGTCCACGTCTTGTGGTGATGTGCTACAGTTTCCATCTAAACTCTTTAACCGAATATACACTTTTTTTTTTTTTTTTTAGAAGTGTAGTTTTGGCTGAGAGGAGAAAAAAACCCACATGATAAAAAGCCTGGCCTGTGCCAGTGATGTAGAGTGCTGAAGTCCCTGCAGTGCTCCTCTAAACTGGGCACAAAGACAGATGTAAATAAACAGGTGGTGTTGGAGGTCAGTGTGGGTATTTTACCCAGACATGCTGATGAAAAGTGTGGAGAACTCAGACTCTTGTGGGACAGCGGTGTAAAAATGTACAAACCTGTCCTCGGAGTCGATGCGACTGAGCGGCTCTCCGTCGGATGAGGAGATCTCCACGCTGGCCCTGCGCTTGAGTTCGGTGCCCGTTTTGTCTTCACCCTTCCTCACGGCGCAGTGGAGCGGCGAGGACACGTTCTCCTCCTCCCTTTGTTCTTGCCCCAGCTCCGCCGTCACGTCTGCCGAGCCCTCCGCGTTACCGACACGTTTCTGCCCCAGCATGTCCGTCTCCGTGTCCATTTCCTTCTCCTCCTGACCGTCTCTGCTCAGTCCTTCGTCGTTGGATGGGGTTTCCTCGGACTCGTCGGAAGCCGTGCGCTTCTCCTCCTCGAGCTCGCCATTCTCGTCCATCTTAACACACTCGCTCTCAGCCGGTTCCTGATCCGGAGCGCGCAGGCCCTCGGGGTTAGCCGTGCCGTTTTGCTCCTCACTAGGGTTCGGGGAGTCTTGTTCGGACGTGTCGGAAGTCGCGGAAGCCATCGCGGGCGTCAAAAGCGTCTCGTGTAACTCAAAGTGTAAAGTTTCGAGGACAGGCTAGAGAAAGGAAATCAGTTCTCGTCGGGCCGCTACACAGCGCAGGGACATGAGGGGCGGAGCCACAGCGGTGACGTAGGGCTCCATGCCTCCACGCGGTGGTAACACTGCCTCGCCTCGCGTTCAAGCACTTGCAGCAGTCATATGCTGCTTTCACGACGGAGTGGGAACTGCGGAGTTTCCGACTTGTCAGTGCGAACGATCCGTTTGAACGGCTCTCCAACTCAGAGTTGCGATTCCGTGACGTCACTTCAACATGGCCGCGCTCATAGTGGGAAAAGTAAGAGCTAGAAATAACTCAGCGGGTTAAGGTTTGCTATCGCTAAATACTGCGTGATACTTTGATAACTGAAATGTTAATTAGCTTTCTAGAAGATTCATTTTAATTAAAACGTCCCTTTTAATATGATTTCGGTGCCAGTAACAGTCAGTCATCACATGCACTTTACAAATGAATAAAGCAAACAACTTTTTTTAAATTGAATCCACAGCCCCAGTGCACAGTCATGTCTATTTACTTTCATGTAGAGTCAGTGTTACTTAACAAGTGAATGTGTCTGACTGATCTAAAGCTAAGCTTGTGTATATACAGTATAACCCATTTAAAGGTAAGAGGCGCTGCAGTGTTTACTGTACACGCAGCCATGTTGTTTGACGTCACGCGCTGAACTCGGAGTTGAGGAGAAGGACGAGTTCTGGAGTAGGACTTACGAGTTGTGGGAGCGTTTTCTTTTAGGTTTTCCTGATCGGAAGTCGGGATTTACGAGTTACAACAGTAGTATCGGTTTCATATTAACTTTTGGGCGGTGGACTCAACCAAATACTGACAATGAGGTTATTGTAGCATTAACACAGGCCAGGGGATTTGGGTATAGGGATTTGTGGTGTTTGTGCAAGTAAGTGAGGGAAACCGTGAATTGAGTGAATTCGGAAATGCAGAAAACCTGAAAAGGAAAATTTTTTTGCCATTATTTCTGAGTGTAAGAAAGCACAGCTTGAGTAACGACCATTTTAAGAATACAGGAATGTTATGGACAGCTGTTCATATGGGTGTTGATGGGAAGGAGCTCCATTTACTCAGCCATACAAATACAGTTCAAATGATTTTTACTGTAATTGTTTATATATGATTATTATACTTGGTTATTCCAATTAACAACAGAAATGTGCACTAAACTATGAAGCTGTCCTAGTTGTAGCCAGAATGCCACAGCACCTGGCTGCAGTGTTGTTCGATGTGAAGCACCTTATGGACTGGCTATTTTACGTACTAACTCATTAGCTCATGTTTAGCAGGTTGAAAATCTTCAACAAGGGGGAGCTTTTGGAATTTTAGTAGCCTTTAGCCTCAGTTCCAGTGCAGGGCCAAATTGACAGCAGATTTGGTGAGGACTTTGTGGTTATACATTCTTCTGGAAGGACATTCCACTAGAGTTTGGGGTGTGGCTGTGGGGATTTGTGTTCATTCCGCTACAAGAGCATTAGTGAGGTCGAGGAGACTCCAGTTCTAGTTCATCGCAAAGGTGTTCAGAGGGGTTGAGGTCAGGGCTCTGTGCAGTACACTCAAGTTCTTCCACCTTCTGCCAACCTTAACACAATATGTCTTCATGGAGCTCACTTTGTGCACCACAAATGACCACAGCATATGATCCTTATTCTTTATTCAGAAGCCTACTATATTCACTTTATTCCACCAGCTGTGTGCATTAGATATTTTTACTCATCATTGTACTGGAGTATTTCACTGAACACCTAGAAGAAGAAAAAAAAAGCTGCAGTAGTCATTAACATTATGTGGAATTATAAGTAAGCATTTAAAGCAAACACATGTTTTGCAGGACTGTACAGTGATTGTGAAGAGCAGCAAAGATCCAGCAGATGGGGCAGTAAATACACAGAGCAGGAACAAGTCCAGCAGATGGGGCTAATGATGCAAAATCGTGTGTCTGGTGTAATGCAGGATCTGCTGCATCAAGGTTATTTATCTGCTGGATACAATAGAGCAGTGGTTTTCAAAGTGGGGGCCGCCCTGGGGGCCTCAACAATTTGGTGCGAAAAATAAATTCCCACTCTCAGACAACCACACACACACACAATCAATTCCTAATGTAATGTAATGTAAAGATGTAAGAGGTAATTATTAATAATAAAAAAGGGGGATATATTCAGAAGTCTGTATTTTTAATGTGTTTTAAAGACATCTTGCAAAAGTGGGGCCTCGGTCAAATGTTAATGCCATTTGGGGGGCCTTGCCCTGGAAAAGTTTGGGAACCCCTGCAATAGAGGACAAACAAGTCTTCTTTCTAAAATTTATCACTACCCTTAGTAGCAGCTTTAAAAATAAGAATCAGTGAATCAGTCCTTTCTTTGCTGATGATTGCCATGGTAAAAGACAAATATTTTTACATAAATATATTTTTAAATATATATATTTAATATTTTTACATAAAACTTTTATTAATAAAGTTACAGTCAAAATTATTCAACTGTCATTGCCAGACAGACTTTCAGCTGTTTGCAATGAACAAATCAAACAAAAGCAATTGAAATAGTTCCGACACAACAAATGCTTCAATTGGTTTCCACAAATTCAACTGAAAATGCAACTTATAATGATTTCTCCAGTTTCAAAATTATTCAACCCCTTCATGGCAAGCATCTTTAGTACTTACTAGAGGTCCTTTTGCTGTTATGACCTGCTGCAAACGAGATGCAGATCTTCTGGCAGCGTTCCTGAGGAATCTTCTCCCGTTCCTCATGAGCAATGGCCTCCAGTTCAGTAAGATTCTTGGGTTTGTGTGCTGCAACCGCCTTCTTCAAATCCCACCAGAGATTTTCTATGGGGTTCACATCAGGTGACTGTGATGGCCCTGTAGAATCTTCCAGGATTCTACAAGCCTTGGTGGAATTTGAGGTACGCTTGGGATCATTATCCTGTTGGAATGTCCACTGACGCCCAAGCTTCAGCTTCCTCACAGATGGCATGATGTTTTCTTCTAGGATTTCCAGATACTTCAATGAATCCATCTTGCCTTCCACACGCTGCAGGTTTCCAGTACTAGAGGATGCAAAGCAGCCCCAGAGCATCACCGAGCCCCCACCATGCTTGACTGTGGACAGTGTGATCTTTCTTCAATATTCTTTCTTCAGATCCATCGTGCTGAAAAGTTTCAGTTTTGTTTCATTGCTCCACAGAACAGAATCCCAAAACTTCTGTGGCTTATTTATATGATTTTGAGCCAACATTTCTTGTGGTTCTGGGTAAGTAGTAGTGTACATGTTGGAGTTCTGGCATGGAAACCTTCGGTGTTTAGTATACACCTTACTGCGCTCACTGAAACCTCAGTGCCTGCTGTCACCAAGTCTTGCTGCAGGACTTTTACAGTCACTCGAGGGTTTTTCACAACCTGCTTTCTCACAAATCTGCTTGCAGCCGTTGATAGCTTCCTTTTTCTGCCCCGTCCAGGTATTTCATATGTTTTCTACCCCTAGCCAGTTCAGGTATTTCATGTGTTCCAGCTCAAGCACACCTGCTGCAACTAATCAAGGGCTGTTTTTTTCTGCTGTTGTGAGGGATTCTATTCAGGGGGTTGAATAATTTTGAGACTGGAGAAATCATCATAAGTTGCATTTTCAGTTGAATTTGGGGAAACCACTTGAAGCATTCGTTGTGTTGAACTATTTCAAATCCTTTTATTTGATTTGTTCATTGCATACAGCTGAAAGTCTGTAAATTTTGACAATAAACCTGATTTGCAATGGGAGTTGAATAATTTTGATTGCAACTGTAGATACACCCAATAAGTGACTAATAATAGTTGCTACAGTTGCTTGCAAATTACTTTGTACATTATAATATCTGTGAACCTGATGAGATTTCAGGACACTATTATTGGCTATATGAATGCACTGAATTTACACATAGCATCCTAAGATGTTGAGAAAATATGTTTCTCTCACATTGTGCAAATGAGCATTGACTGACTATAGGATTTAGTGCTACGTACATGCATTTGATTTCTTTTTGATTACTCCACTGCCCCCTCCAAACTCACTACAAGGAAGCTTGGCAAAGAAAATTCAGTTAAAGTACGAATTCATAATGACATTCACTGAATGTGCATAAACTGGTTGAATGACATTTTAAGCACTGGTCTGATTGTGCAATGTAAGTACACCTGGTATTAATTTCCGTCTTGTTCCATCAACACTAAATGCAACTGCAGGTCACTTCTTAATGTCAGATACAGAACAGGGTAAATAAAAAAGATATCACATACACCTTTTATAACAACATTTATTTCACATGATATAAAACAGATGAGATTTGCATATTGACTCCTTAGATAAGTTTTTATAATTTTATTGTATGGTGTACATTATATACAATATGATCTTTACATCTTCTACAATAAAGTTAACACCAAAACCCTGGTTATTGCTTTTTACCTTTACATGTGCTATACTTTTCTAGATGGACCCCAACATGGACAGAGACCACACTAAACCAAATCTTTTATTCTTCTTCTCTTTTTTTGTGAATACTCTCTTTAATTATATCTTTAGTTAAATATATCTCAGCCATAGAAATATAAAATGAATGTTCATGAATGTTCTGTTTGGGGAACAGTGCTGCAAGAACTCACAGACTATCTAAAGTTTCTTTACAAACCTAAAATAATATATTTTCATCTGCAGTGTTACTGTATAGCAGTGCTTTAATGAAATCACCTTTCACACTGTGTGTGTGTTCTGTACAGATAATTTGATAAACACATTACTACTTAAAAAAAAAAAAAAAAAATATCAGTGAGGTGTTATACAGTGCAAAAGATATTATGCTAAAACCGGAGTGTTTATCAGCGGTAAAAGAGCCAGACTTTTTAAATAAAGAAATAAGCAGATTCTGTGCATAACTCCTGGATATTTGAAGTAACGTGTGCATGTGGGCATGTACGTATGTGAGAGAGCATGTAGCTCTATCCCACTTCCCACCCACTGAAAAGACTGTGGCTACTCTTTATAATAAACCTGTAAAATCAGTAGACCCTCCTCACTGCACTGCTCATATCCTTTTATACAAAATGCCTAAACACAGAATAAAACTCGCAATCATTTAAAAACACGATGAAACATGAAAATAAGAACAATATTATAAATAATAACATTAATAACTCTAAGGTAACCTGTTCGTGTAATTCTTCTGTGGCAGTTGGTATTTAGAGCAATGGCATGAGCTGCGACCGGGTTGTCGGTGCGGCCTCTCGCTCCTCTACAAGGCTGCGTTTTTGGTTCTCCATTAGTACCTTCTTCACGTGTCAGTGTTTATGGATGTTGGTGGCAACGCTGGCTGGGAGAGAGGACAAACAATTAGCAGTCACTTAAGCTGAAAATTTTATTTTAGCCATACCAAGCATAACAGCTTTAAACCTGCCCATATAACCATAATACTTCTTTATATTGTAATGAAAGTGATTAAAATAATTGTATTTCAGTCTGAAAAGCTCAAATAGACTGAATCCTATGTTATAAGACTTCAGAAAATCACTATTAAGTTAGTATTATGTTCAAAAGAATCTGGCAAGTGCAACATAACTTCTGCCTTGAATGGTATATCAGCTTTGGTTCATCTACGGTCATCTAAGTGATACAGGTGGATATCTTACTAAATAACACAGAAACCCCCAATATCCTCCTTAGCTGGATATTCTACAGTACGTCTTTTAGCACTTTTAGGTTAGTCTTTTAATTCGACAGTGGCTTTCAGGTAATGAAACCCAACTGTTAGGCTAATTACTGTTTCATATCCATCACTGATCCTGCTAGCCAACAAGACTTTGTGCACAAGTTGTTCTATGCCCTGTTTTGCATCCCCTGCTGTCAAATGCCTCCTCCTCTGAGGAGTGCGAGAGCCTATAATCACAATACCAACAGAACGCTGCAAATAGGAACATGGATTTGAATCAGAAATGCATCCCCTCTTAAATTTGGCTAGATTGTTGCTACATCCATGACTTTAGTCATCAAAATATCAATCATCAACAACAAAGACATACCATTTTATTTTCCCCTTTATATTGTTTTGTGTTTTCTTTCACTGTAAGCTCAGAGGCTTTAGCTTCATATGGAGCAAGTAAACATGAATGTGATTATCTTTTCCCATTTAAGCAGTCAACGCCACATTTTATCTATAGATTTTTCCTAAATCTATTAAGTAATCACGGTATTCATTCATCAGAATTGTGTACTTATCCAATCATGATTGTTTCCTACAGTAACGGTAAAGTAAGGATCGTTACAGAAGATTAATTATAACAGGACAGGAAACCCTTACTGTACTTTTATCTCCACTACACACACATGAAGTGGGAACCATCAGGGAGGTGAGGAGGGGAAGAAGGAAGAGGAGAGGAGCTTGGAGACTGAGGCGAACTGGTAAAGCTGTTCACTGCAAACCATTTGACAAAACAAGACCATAAACAGGCACCATAAGGCAAAAATGTTAAATATACATACAGATTAAGAACATGCATTAATGCATTAGACGTAAAAACACACTCGGTGGTCGGAAAGACAAACAGATACATAACAATTTATTAGTAAAATAACTAAGGAATAAAACACGATAGTTTGGGTGTTGACAGCACGTCCTACAGTGTTTTATTCCTCTTACACTACAGCAATGTTTCAGTCCCATCAGTCAGCAAAATGCCACCATGCTTTAATAAGAGAGCACATACAGTAATCTCACCTGAAACCGCCGTGCTGTGTTTAGAGGACGTCAGATTGTAGGAGGCCTTGACGATCTCATCTCGACCTTGTTCAGAGAGATTTTCATCATCATCATTTTCCTCTGTCCCCACTCGTACCATCACTGCAGTCTGCAGACTGACATACAACAGAGCAAACTTTTGGCACTTGCAAAACACTGATGGACACATACACGTGTATACACGCACACACCCGTGAAACCCCTACCTGTCCTCAGTGCCCCGGGGTTTGCGATGTTCTGGACTTCTGCTGGCTTCAGGGACCTTATCGCCAAACTCAGGCCCCGACACCACTTTTCCCTGCTCCTGCTGAGTGGAGAGGAACAAGAAAAGAGCACAAGGTAGTACCTAATAAGTACCTATGGGTACTATTTAAAACACAAGAAAGCCTTCTGCTATCTCATCTTTTGTTGAGTTACCTCCAATGCTTTGCAGTTTTCTTTGAACATAGCGGCTCTGATATGGTACGAGTCTCCAGCTGACATCTCCCTTCTTTTTGTGCTCTAAGACACACACACACACACGAAATGAATATTCGTCAAATTGAAAAAAATCCAACTTATCCTAATATGGCTCGTATTAAAACTCAGTGTCTGTAACTATGTCCCTATTAAGTTATTATATAGCAATATTTAATTATAACCATTTAACTTCCACAAAAGCCAGCATGCTACGAGAACTGTCAGAATGGCACGAGTACCTTAAAAACACTAAGATCAGAATATTACACTCAGTCTTGTGCAAAAATTATATAATTTCTCTGATTAAGCTGCAGAACCAGCTAGAACATCAAACAGCCTGGGGAATATGGGAATTTCTGAACAATGCCGCAGGAGTATTTAATACTGTAATGCATTAAAGTTAAAGATTTCGCTGCGTCATACTGAATCTGGAGAGTGGAGGGAGTGTATGGATGATGTACTGTATATGGATGCTGTTATGGATGCTACCTGCAGGGTGTAGTAATAGGAGGTGTCTTTGGTGAAGGAAAGACTGCGGGAAAGAGAACCATCTTCCCTCCTTCTCTCTCGCAGCGCGCCCTGCTGGTGCCTCCGAATCCGCTCCATTTGCTCCTCAACACTCATGCGCTGGCGAACTCCCTCTACACTACTGCTGATGTGCTCCACTGTACTATTTGGACGGTTCTGATTAAGACATGAATAAACACACACACACACAAAGACTGAGTGTTGTACTACAAGCAAATGGGCTTTAAAAAAGTATTAATTAAGGGGTATGCATACTTACTGTATCTAAGTTTTCTCACCCCCCCCCCCCCCCATTTAAATTCCCAAAACCCAGCAATTTCCACTTGCTGGAAATTTATTCATTTCCCCTTGAATAGAGACTTGATCAAAAAAGGAAAGTCCCTGATGGCCAGAGGAATCAGCCCCGAGGCAGCGGGCCACCTGGTACACGTCCACCCTCCTTGCACACATTGTGGCACCATGTCTCATAATGAACTCAGGAAAGGGCTCTTCCATAAAACTAGAGTAAGTGTGAATGCCATACACCCTATAGGGACATGGGAGAATGGTCTCTGGACCCAGAAGTGGTGTGGTGTCCCAAGGTACTTCCAAAAGTAGTATCCTTCCTGCTTGTATTGCTAAATAAACTAGCGTTTATTTACTCTGAAAGTGTATGTGGTGGCCATTGCAGTGTATCACAGTGCTCTGGGTGGTGTCTTGCAGGGGACAAGTGACCTTTGTCCATCACACTCCACCAAGTACCCAGCACTGGATCTCCTAAGGCCTCTCCTTATGAGCCCATGACTGAAATGAGAGTGCGAGTGTGGGATCATCTCTGAACACCTTTCCATTAAGTCTTAAAGTGGGGTGGTTCCTCGTGACTTTGTGGCCAGGTAACATTCATCACCCCAGACGGTGATGAGAGGTGGAACAGAATGCTAGTTATGTATGTAACTGTGGTTCTATGACACTGTGTAACTACCAGCTGTCGTTCGGGACTCAAGGGAAAGATGGCTGTATGACACTGGTATTTATCGCAAATACCATGTCATACAGTCACACTGGCATGCATGTGCACACGAGAAGCTCTGCTGGTGATAATTACCACCCCTGGTGGTTATCCAGTCTTAATAGGTCCACAGTTACATAACTAGCAATCTAGATTGATTAAACAAATGTTGGTTAATATAGAAGGAGATCCATTTAGCATCAGAAATGTGTCTGGTGTGAACTGGTAATTAAACTGTTGACCCAGGCAAGCCACAGCAGTAAATGAGGTTAGTGAAAGGGACCTACTGCTTTTGCTTCAGGTTTCTTGGCCTTCCTCAAAGTCACATAAGAAGCAATAGTGGAGGACACTGGCAGAGGTGACTTTGTCCTTGGGCTCACTACTCCCACAGGATAGGACACTGAAACGAGGAATTGTTGGGAAAATGAGGTTTGACGAATAAAACTAATTTTGTACTCTGATTTGTTGTGATCAAAAGGTGCTCCAGAGCACCTTTAGTACTAGAGGGCTCTTTTTCAGCAGCCTGTTCAGATTTCTCCTCGCCATTGCTCTCATCTACTTCAGCCACTGTTGTCAGCTCCGGCTCACTCTTATACAGCCTGTAGTCCGGACCCTGGGGAGGATTGGTCATTTCAGTCATCCTATTACTCACACATAATCATTGTATTTTATATATGAACGATGTGGGGAGATATGATGAGGCAAAAATATTAGCACTGTACTCTAACTTAGTCTTAAAATCCTCATTTGTCATCTGAGTTCAGAGTTCAAATGAGAATCAAAATCAGAGGGAACAAACAAGACAAACAAAAAAAAAAATCCCAAAATAGAATTAACGAGGATGCTGGGACCACAAAACCGCATTATAAAGTAAAGAATGGAAAGATCAGAGGACACTGTTGGTGAAGGGGCATGATGGGTATGATGGAGGGTATGGGATGAGATGAGGGTTCAGCAGCCTCTTACGCTGTGACTGCCATTGCGCTGGGCAGCTTTGCGGTCTTCGGGCTGGTGAGGGCCTGTGCGAGGTGGGTGAAGCTGAGTGTGGCTGGGGCCGGGCAGGTGGGGCACACACAGGCGCGCTCTGCCCTCATAAAGGTGGGGAAGTGGAGGACGTGGGGGCACTGAATCTGACTCCTACAGATCAAAAATATTCCCAAGATAGAGGTAAAAGTTTGGCCAATGTTTGGAGGTGAATGACATATCGGACCCCGACTGTAACACCGAGATTGGACTCAAGTATGTGTGAAAGGAAATCAGAGCTTTGCTGAGCAATATATACATACCTCCTTTTTCTGAAGACCAGAGATTGGAAAACCTGTGGGAAAAGGGTCATGTATACATTAAATCTAGAACATTTGTACTTGGAATGGGTTAGCTTTAATTTGCGATAAAATGTGTGTTCGATGGAAAGGGAGAGAAAGAGTGCAAGTCTCACTTGGCTCAGCGCTTCTCTTTGGTTTATTTTTGTTCAGTGCATCCATCACGTCCTGAATCCTCCACAGCTCCTTTTGAATCTGGACATGCTGCTGACTAGGGGGTTCTGTCTGTAAATCACACACACATACACACACTTCTTACCAGCTTGTCTTCTATGCATGATGATAGCTGACAGCGTTTATTTTCAGAAATGGAGATTTTTAAGCTTTGCATTGCACAGTTACCTGTGGACTGCCGAGAGCCTCCAGCTGATCGAGCAGGTTCCTCTTAGCCACGGTCACGTCGGCCTCCAGTTTATCGTACTCTTTCCAACTTCTATCCAGCTCCTAGAAAACAAGCAAACAAACACAAAACGTACACCGGGGCCCAGATTTGCTTTTCAACCATCAAAATACAGTACAAGAGATTTATAAAGAATGGCCGCCAGAGGGTTGAACCTTTCAAATACAAAATAGTATGTTTTTCTCATGTTTACCATTTTGGGGTGTTTCTAACTGTAGGCACAAACAACAGGGTGGTGTAAGTGCAAATAGATTAATATAGTGCCTTACACTTGTATTTACTAAGCCTTAAAATCACCTGATAATTGCAAATGCAATCCTGGTAATGGCAGTGTGTGGTAATTTAAAAAAGTGTGAATATTATACTTTATTATTTGTGATTATTATTTCTATACTTACTGTATCCATCTGAATTTTTACATGCTGTTCTGGAAAGAGTGGTACAGATGGACTACAGTTGGATCAGTAGTTTTGAGGCATTATTTAAAATTTTGTATTGTCTGTTCAATTTCCTTTTTCAATGTAATACTGTTCTTTCCAGACCTGATCATCAAATAAAATCTGACTACTTACAACTGCCCCCTCATCGTATTGTACGTGTCTTTGAATGTGTGTGTGTGTGTGTGTGTGTGTGTGGACTGACTCACAGTGCTGACTCGGGATAGTTCTCTGCAGGAGCTCAAAAGGCCATTCTGCAGTACATCCCTCTGCTGTATGAGGCTCTGCATGGCCACTGGGTTATCCGCGCTCATCTCGAGCTCCTGACTTGCTGATAAAAGGGCTGTTTCTAGGGTGTGCTAGACACAGGAGAATCCGACAAACACATCAGCTTTAAGCTAAAAAAAAGACAAACAGCACTTCCACGTGTGCCCATCAGGCTTGAATCGATAATCAGCATTTTAAAAAAATAAACAAATAAAAAAATAAACCCAACAAAATCAATATTATATTATAGATTGCTCAGTTAAAGGATACTGGAATATTCAGATCTACCTTCTCTCTGTGGAGTTGCTGAAGCTTCTCCTCTTGTGTTCGCACCACTTTGCCTTGTTCGCACAACCTGCTCAACTTTGTCTAAAGAAATAAGCAGAAGTAATATTGTTCTTCCTCGCATGTAGTGAACGCACAGCGTAACAGAATACCGTACAAAGGGAGCGTAGTAGGACCGCCGCTGAGAAGGTACGATTTGCGTAGTAGTCCATTCTTTGTAAACTAACCTAAAATAGTGTAAAAACTAGAAAAGTGTACACGCAGCAAGGAAAATGTGCATGTAAACCTTTCTTATCGCAAACAGATGAGTGGCAACTACCCTGTGGATTTCAAGTCAGATGCAGTACAGGTAATCTAGTCATTTTACACCTACTAAGTGACCCTAGATGGTGGCGTACTCAATAAAATGGTCGGTAATTGTAGGGACAAGACAGATGAAGTGGCAAGTGCATTACCGAACAAATTATGCTAGTATCAAGTGTATCTATTAAGAAGAAGTGTTACTCGAGCATCTAGAAACACAGAAGGGTAATTATTGTTAAAAAAAAAAAAAAGTGAAGTATGAGTATACAGCGAGAGTACTCGCACAATCATACACAGAAATCCAACATCAGCATGCAATAAATCTGTTCTATTTACATACTGCTATAAGCTTTATTAAGAATATGTAGTAGTCAACTTACATCAACATCTAGTTCTTCAGGTCTGTAGGCATAAATGCTGTCGCTGTATGCCTCAGGACTCATCTGCAATAATAAGAAACAGTCAGATGCAGGTCTGAAAAACATTTAAGTGTGTAACCATGGAGCTACAACTACCCTTTACACCCTGTAGTAATGACAGAACTCAAGCAAGATGATACAGATAAGTCATTAGTGGTACTATTTCAACCCTCCCTCTTACTAAGGAAGAGTCAGGACTAAAGCAAGGCACTCGTCATGGATAAGAATGTTCTAGTGCTGCAGGATGACTATGTAATGCATTGTACCCTTTATGTGTAGATCAAGTTTACTGTAGCAGAAATATCTTCCGACTCTAAAATTGGTAACATAATTGGTTCTCTCTCTCTCAAACACACACACACACACTTCGAGTTGATGAAAAAGGAAGCAGGGGAGTGAGGATGATGAAAGTTTGGCAGCAGCACTTTTATAAGCATTTATGTTCTAAAAGTGGCAAAGGTGTGGTGTGTCACCAGCATACAACATGTTTGTGAAACATTCATCACTTGTATTACGAGACACCAGGAGCAGAGAGGGACATACATACGGAAAGACAAGATTCCATATGGAACAAAACAAAAAACAATTTTGCATGAACTATTCCACAGAATGCAGTAGGAAGATGAATTCACATGTCAGGCTCATGATGGCTAGGAATTCTAGGAAAAATAAGCGTGTCTCCATGATTCCTATTCATGTTTAATAAACAGCGATTTGAAACGCTAGGCTAATTTGAGTCGTATTAGCTGACCCCGCCGGCCATGGCAGATCCTCTCAGGTGATGAAAAGCAGGATGCAGCAAGGGCAGCTGAGAGGACGTTCTCCATGAGCTGTACAGGAGGTACAGAGCTGATAGGCTCAATTATCATCATTCCCTTCAGCCTGTTTAGTCAATTCTTGAGTCCAGAAATTCCACTGCTAAAGAGGGGGGTGGGGGTGGGGGGGATGAGAGGCTCAAGGGCCTTTTACTCACAAAAAGCACAAAAGAAATGTGAACACATAAAATGTTGTTTGTGTCCAGATAAGTCATCTTCCATTTTTTTAATAAAACCTGGCAGCCAGCATGAATGGGCATTGCAAATGACTTTCAATGGGGTGATCAGGCCAGCATCTGTCGGCAAGTTTGCATGGCATTGTAGAGAACACAATACATTCAAGCCATGCTAACACCATTTGCAAGAAAACGACAACCACCAAGAAAAAAAAAAAAAAAAAAAAAGAACAATGAAATGTGCTTTAATAGACCCAACACTGGATGAGACAGTGAGGGAGGAGTAACAGGAGGTCCTGTGATACAAGAGAGATGGGTGCAAAACTGGGTGTACATCAAGACCTTACTTGCTGGTATAGTTGAGGCCTCGGTGCCGAGCTCTCAATCATAGTGTGAATCATGAAGATTATAGGCTCATTCTGCTTCATCTGGTATAGTGAGGAGGAGGAAGAGCATTCAGAGTAGAACAGAACTGCTAAAGCTTACAAAGGTGTGTGCATGTGTGTGTGTGTGTGTGTGTTCATGTCTTTGCTGTACTGTATATGAGAGCTGGCAAAAAACTGAACTCTGAATTCTCAAGAAGTTATAGAAGCATAAAGAACCACACACTGCAGAACATGCAGTTATACAAAAATAATTCACGCTGGGGTGGTGTGATGCGACATGATGCCACCCTGAAGTGGATTATTTACGTATAACTGCACGATCTGGAGTGCGTTTTTACGCTTATAATACACAATGTTTCATTAATTAATGAACGGCATGTCATACATTTTAACGCTTTATAGATAGATTTAACGGTGTGGAACATGCGAGAAACAAGTGACTTTTCTCACTTGTGTTATAGCCACAAGAAAGTCATTCCCTCAGCTGCATATCTCTCTCTCTCTCAAAAACAACAACAAAAAACGCAGCTTGTCATTTTACCGAGAAATTGGAAAGAGAATACGCCTATGTCCTGAAGACTTCCGTGACAGTTACAAAGCACTGACACTAGAGAATCTTTCCATATACATTACATAAATGTATTATAAAACATATCACATTGATGATATGATTTTCTTTGTTAAATAACATGTTCTTTTAAAAACTCATTTATTATTAATCTTTATGTAGATATGTAGAGCACCCACCAAACAAGTCCCTGTGTATGAGTCCCTGTTACTACATAAACAATAATGTATTAGAACGAGGGCATAAATGTTAACATGTTGTTCATGTTACAGCAGGAATGTAAAGCTTTTTATAAAGAACCACACACACAATATTAATAATAATCATTATTTGAGAAACAGTGGGTAGAATCAAAAAATTGGCTTGATGTAAAAAAACAAAAACAAAACAGCAACCCAGAAGTGAGGAGTTGTGATTTTATTGATCGCAAAAGAAATTCTTGAAAAGAATATTTTATACTATTATAGGTTATAATTTAAAAAAAAAAAAAAAAAAAATCCATGCAAACTTAGTTTAATGTGTCATCACACAGATCCTGTATGCCCAGTGACCGGCAATAAGGCTCCACAATGTATTACCAAAAAAGTGACGTCAGTGAGAGAGGACTTCTCATTTTGCTCTGTTAATGTTTCCTTCCCAAGTATCTCTTCCTCACATCCTCATTGGGAGATTAGTCAATCATTTGTAGCCTTCTGCTCGTCATGTGATTGTGTATTCATCACACCATTGCTAAGCTGTATCATTGTTTCCAAGATTAATTTTATGTGGAATGTTATGTGAAACCCATTAGATTAACGGGTTTACCTTTGAGGAATATATAACTGTTTTGGCCTTTAGTGATTCATGGAAAAGACTTAATAATGTGCGTAGACCAACTGCTTCTAGGCTATAGAAAATTTCCCAACCATGGACGTAGCTTCTATATTCTTGCATTCTGGCTAAGCGACAGCAGTAATTTGAGAAGCAGCAGTAGGCCTCCGAGTGGCACCACTCAGTCCGCCAGCTAACCTGCCTCCATTAGCCAGCAAACATGATGGGACCCCTGGGTGTTTAAAATGGTGTTTTGTATAAGTGTTTGCTATACTCTGAGTATATGGCCCTGTCTGAGCTGTATGATCACATGGTCCGCTGGGAATGTCTTCCATTTAGGATACCGGGGAAAAAAAAGAAAAGAAAAGAAAAGAAGAAAAAAAAAAGAGTGGAAGATATTGCGGTCCTCGGCCTATGCTGGTGGGTATTACTCCTTGGCTAAACCTTCGCCAGTGCCTCAGCTCATGGCTACAGAAACCCTGCTTCTTTGCTCCACCAGCTACTGTACCAGCACCCATGGCCTCCACTTCTGGACCCATATTAGTGCCTAACCTACTGTAGGCTAGTAAACCGGTGACTGGTGAAAAACGCATATACGCCTCTAAGATTTCACGAATCTAAATAACAAATGTTGCTGTATCATAATCAAGGGTGTGAGAAGTAAATCAAGACCTGACTTTCAAGATTACTTTAACTGCAAGTTCAGCTGCAACCAAACAAAGAAACAGACTAAACAAACTGTAAAACAGAGTTGACATTTTTTCAGTTTCTCTGCAACATGACAAGCTGCATGTTTTGCATCATTAACGTCAAGAAAGAAAGAAAGAAAAAAAGATCCTGGTGAGGCGTTTATAACGACTGCTTATAACTCCTGTGTTGGGACACTTACTGCCTGTTACTGTTACAAAGTGCTGACACTGGAGACTCCTTCCATAAAAGTTAAACGAACGCCACCTTAAAGAAAACTTCACCATATCAATGATTATCCGGCTTTCTTTGTTATATAATATATGTTTAATCTATTCATTATTTTCATTAATTTATGTGCAGCTATAGAAGATTAAGCAACACCTTCCGATTCAAGAATTCAACCATGCTGTGGTATAAGTATTGTAATCAACACACAAGCTTTCTGTATTGTGAGGGATGACAAAATGTTTATACACTGATGTTCTAAGAGACTGCAAATTTGACAAAACATCTGTTTTAGAAAATACTATCCAGCCATTAAAACAAGCTGTTTGGATGGGTTGAAGGGGGGGAAAACACTTCCTGAGAGCAACGCAGCACTGGAGTGAGAGTGAGATTACAGCTTTGTGCGAAATATAGAATGTGCATACCGAGTGTTATTTTACAAGCTGGGTGGAAGCCAAATTGCTAAATTAGGACAATTCTTCAGTGATTAATGTGATCAATACAACCAGGACTATTCACGCAGCAATATAATGGCAACCTATTACTGTAGATGCTTATATCAAATCTTTCCATCTTCTCTTATATACATCATCATATCAGAGTTTGTTTTCATTTGCTTCTTTGTAAATTTTCTTTTGATTTTATGTAACATCGTATTGCATTCGGCGGCGGGGGGGATTGGTCTCTTCAGTCCACATTTTCCACCCTCGGAATCTTTGTGGAGTTTAAAGGCAAATGGTTCTGTTTAAAAACATGAGTCAGACAACTCAGGAAAATTAGGCAACCTGTGTAAACTGACTTTGCCTATAAATATTAACAGATCCTTCAAGCTTAAGGTAAGAAATATATGGCAACTTGTGTACTCGTTTACTAGGTGACTGGGTGCTGTAAGAATTTCAGTGCCCTGTGTTTCTGTTCCTGGATCCATTTCAATTCACTGACGGGGAGGTGATGTGAAATCGGAGATTTGGAAATTTGGTGAAAAAAACTTACTATATCGACAATTAATAGCAAAATAAATTGCAGTTACATACTATATATCTTGAAATATATTTACATTTATTCATTTAGCGGACGCTTTTTATCCAAAGCGACTTACAAATGAGGAAATACAAGCAAAGCGATATATATCAAGCGGAGAACAGTACAAGTAGAGCTACTGTACAAGATTTATAATTGAGTTCTAGTGAAGCAAAGTGCACAGAGTAGAGGTGTAAGAGCCAGAGTATTTATTTATTTATTTATTTTAAATAAAGTGGGATTGGCATTTTAGGGGTTAGTTAAGCGCTCACAGAAGAGGTGGGTCTTTAGATGTTTTATGAAAATAGTGTCAGATTCTGAGGTTCGGATTGAGGTTGGAAATACATTCACGGCATTTGGCAGACACCCTTATCCAGAGGGACTTACATTTATCTCATTTATACATCTGAGCAGTTGAGAGTTAAGGGCCTTGCTCAAGGGCCCCAACAGTGGCAGCGCTGGGGTTTGAACTCACGATCTTCCGATCAGTAGCCCAACGTCTTAACCACTTGTCTCATAATAGTCAAATAGTCTATTTCAATTTGGAATAAATATGTGGAATATATATATATATATATATATATATATATATATATATATATATATATATATATATATATATATATATTTATTTATTATTTTTTTTTAAAGGCACACGTAATTGGTACCTTTTTCAAAATGAAAAACATGGTTGAAGTTTTAAATTAAACCATTTTTTTATGCTATTTTATGCTTTCATTAATTTATTAACATTTGAAAATCTTTGTATAGGCGGAATGGTCAAAACTCCTGGATTCATCCAAAAAAACTTAATTACACATATACAAAAATCCTCTCTACAGCAGTTACTGAACATGAAGGAATGAATCATGTCAAAAAGATTAGATATGCTCCTTAATTAATTATGGCGATAATCTCCCTTGATGCCTTTTGTGGTTTATTACTGTACAAGTTCATATTCACCAGACAGCGCCAATAGTAGTAGAAAGGCATAATAATATATAGTCCTAGAGAGAGAGAAGAAGAAGAAGAGAGAGAGAGAGAGAGAGAGAGAGAGAGAGAGAGAGAGAGAGAGAGAGAGAGAGATCACCCAAGAGTGCCCTCACCTGGCTGTCCAGATACATGAGATTCCTCTGCAGTTGATGAGAAAGCACCTTATTCTAGTGAAGGCAGTGAAAAATAGAAAGAAGAGTGCTAAGTAGAAGAGTAGTCAGAATCAGAGGACCCCTCAAGCAGGCAAGAGACTCACAACAGAATTTTAAAAATAAATAAATAAAATTATATTATATATATACGCACACACACACACGCACACACACACACACACACACACACACACACACACACACACACACACAAAGAAGCCATTCACAACTGAAAAAGGATTCAAGCGGTTGTCGGCTGGGACGAGTGCAGTGCAGGGTCTGAGTAAATTCATCATGCATTAGTGGGTCGTAGAAAATACGAGCAGACTTGCATCCAAAAAAGAATACTGAATGTCATGGGTGTAAATGAAAGATACACAAGCGTCTGTGTGCAGCAGTCTTTGGAGCCAGTCCCCAGGAAGAACACACTTACAGACACACGCATTACACACACAAATTATTACACACACACACACACACACATTATTACACACACACACACACACACACACACTGTAAACTGTCTGTGTGTATATGAGTATAATAGGATAAAAAATGTCAGTATCTTATCGTGTCAATCAGGCTGGAGCTCCTGGCTGTCAGAGGCGCCTGGGAACTGGCCCCAGTAGCCTGGTGCATAAATTTTCCCAGGACACACTGCTCAAGCAGGAATAACAGTCAATTAGCACGACAATACATCTGTAAGAAGCTATTGACTTTACCACCGTTAGTACGCGGCAAGACGGACCCAACCAATAAATAAAAAGTAACAAACAGCAGCATGCTGTAAAATGGGGGAGGGAAAAAATAAATAAAACAAAACTAGCATTCCTTCACAGTCTAGCGCAGATAATCCTCCAAGGCTGACCTTCGGGTTGGCGGCATCAATGTTTAGCTGCATTAGCTGAGCAAGAGTCTGTTCTCGGACGCTGTTGAGCTCAGCCTGCTGCCGTCGCAGCTTGATAAGCAGCAGGGTCAGCTCTTCTGGCTGGGGTCACAGGAAACAATATGTACAGGAATCACGGTTAGAAAACCTTAATAAATGCTGAAAATGCCTGTACGGTGGCTCGGAACTGCTGTACGGGGTAGGAGCGTGTAAAAATCACACTTTTTTTCCTTCATTCTGATGTTTGATGTGAAGCTCTTGGCCTGTATCTGCATGATTTTATGCAAACTACTAAACCATGTGGTGACATGTGGTTAGTTTATAGTAGTAATCCAGGAACAACTGTCCAGATGACACTAAAGCGAGGCATTCATTGTCGGATGATCTAACCCTAATCTGACGAGCTGAATTCCAATAATATTCAGGAAACATTAGACTTCTTCAAACACATGTGGGGAAGGTGAGAGACGGTAAATGATTACTAAAAACTACTTCAGACATTTGACCTGGTTACGGTGATCATTCCCTATAGATCCTTCAAACCACTCGTTCTCGGGATATTGCACTATCAAGAATCGTGGACAGACGCACAGACAGCCCAAAACTATAATAATAATACAATAAAGGTATTGTCGGTCAATAAAATTGTCTCACTAGTTACAAGCTACTTGACTTGAAAAGCCACCATTAAGCATGACGACTCAATACAAGCCAACTTTCATTGTTCAACATGTAGAGAGCGTGACGAGATTTTCATCCACCGTTCGTCTCTACTAACCAGTCATGAGAGGATGGGCAGGTGGTTCAGGTGCTTCAGTTTGGAGAGAGACTTTTCCAATCAAAGTGGAAACAATACACAAGGTGTAAAAGCCAGTTCGGAAGGAAGCAAAAATCGCACTTAATAAGGCTGCGTAAACATCTCTGAAAGCCTTCTGACATTTGCCTGTACATCTTCACCACTCTGTTGTTTTAGCCATGTGTGTGAATACATATAGCATACATGTTCCAATAAAGACCGTTTGTACCCAAATTACCACTTTTATTTTGTTGGCAAAAAGGATTCAAAACGTACTTTCGCTAAATAAATAAATAAATAAATAAATAAATAAATAAATGCTCAATGGATGCCTTAAATGGTTTTATTTTTAAACAGGTTTTATTTTTAAACAGCCCCATTCCAATATAATGTTCCTAAACTAAATTTTAAAAACACACTGCCTTGTATAATGAAATAGTAGCTTTGGAAAGCTATTACACCTAGCAGCTGTGCTTGAAATGATAAGGACACGTCTATATGCACACAGCTTATGGACTTTTACTGAAGTTTGTGCTACAACATATAACTATGGAATCATCCACAATGATTTACCAGAAGCTGTTATTATCAAAATATGTTGAAGTGCAATGCTACACGTGTACAACAGAGTTAGCAAATTCCCTATTTCAAAATGTACAGACATGCTAGCTGGATAAATGCCCAACCTTAGTCTGTGTTAGATAGTAAATAGGGTTTTCTCTCGTTCCCATGAGTGCAGTGCCAAAACAAACAGGTTTAATCAGGCATGATCAGTTTATAAGCAAAAAATATTTTATAGAAATTTTAATTGACCTTGTGTGTAAGGCATGTAGCATTATAGGCTATGCTTTATAGGGAGTAGAATTCATTCATTCATATAATGAATATGCGGAATGAAATTATACGTTACATGATGCTGATCCTAAAACATTTGGGAGTCTGGAGGTAAGATTTAAATAATATACCAGTAGGCTACACAGACTGGGGGGAAAACAAAAACAAAAAAAACGTTACTTACCAGTAACAAAAATTGTGTGTCTGCTTTTCATTTGTGTACATTGAACTAGTTTGGTGCTCTTGTTCTACGTCCCTGACTAGACCGGCCATATTTAATTTCCTTTTTCCTGTTGTTAGATTTTATTTCCCATCATGTCATAATTCAGTTACCAACTGGGGAGGGTGAAGTCTAACACACACTGGGAGAAAGGACAATTCTTTTGTTTTTGTTATAAACTGAAAACATTTGGGTTTGAGATTAAAAGATGAGGTGATGGATCACAATTTCAGATTTCAAACCTGATATTTACATCTAGATGTATTAAACAACCTGGAACGTGGCACCTTTGGTGGCAGCCCACCCAATTTGTAGGTGCACAAAAGTATAGGAACAGATAGTCTTTAAGTAAATAACACTTAATATTCCGTTGCATATCCCTTGCTTGCAATAACTGCATCAAGCCTGAGACCCACTGACATCACCAAACTGTTGGTTTCTTCTTTTGTGATGCATTTCCAGGCTTTTACCCCAGTCACTTTCAGTTGTTCTTTTGTCTTGGGGGTTTTTTCCCTTCAGCCTCCTCTTCAGGTGGTGAAATGCTGCTCAGTTGGGTTAAGGTCTGGTGATTGACTTGGCCAGTCTAAAACCTTCCACTTTTTCCCCCTGATAAAGTCCTTTGTTAAGCTGGAAGTGTGTTTTGGATCATTGTCTTACTCCAAGAGTTCCTCCCAATTAGATTGGATGCATTTCTCTATAAATTAGAAGACATATTGTTTATGTAAACTTCTGAATTCATTCTGCTGCTACCATCATGAGTTCATCATCAATAAAGATCAGTGAGAATGTTCCAGAAGCAGCCATGAAAGCCCAAGCCATGACACTACCTCCACCATGCTTCACAGATGAGCTCGTATGTTTTTGATCATGAGCAGATCCTTTCTTTCTCCAAACTTTGGCCTTTCCATCACTTTGGTAGAGGTTCATCTTGGTTCCAGAACTTTTGTGGCTCATCTCTTTGAGAATTCCAATCTGGCTTCCCGAATGTTTACTGCTGATGTGTGGTTTGCATCTTGTGGTATGACCTCTATATTTCTGCTCTCAAACCCTGCCCTGTAGAGGTTGTTGGTGACATCACATCTAGATATAAATATCAGGAAGTGAAAGCTGAAATTCTGATCTATTCTCTCATTCATCTTTTAATCTCAAAGCCAAGTGTCTTCAGTGTAGAGCAAAAACAAAAGTATTGGCCTTGCTGTTCCAATACGTTCATTGGGAAATGTATATATAAGTATCAGAAGATATGCAACAACAAAATAGTCCCTAGCTTGGTTTCACAAAATGACACTGAAGTCCATCAAAAATAGGTATTATATTTGACCATGAAACCGAAGGACAAAAGCACAGGAGTACAGAAACTCCTTTGCCCATTCACTCATTACTTGTACTGTATTTAGGAGCTAGGAGAGTGTTTTAATGTAACAATACAGAAGCAGACAGGAAAAGTAGCATACCGTTTTACCCTGCAGGGACTGCGGTGTGATGCTCTGAGCTGCTGGGACCCTGCAGTCAGGTGGGTATGCATACTGACAGAGAGCAAAGCAAAGAAAAAGGCAAGACCCCAATGAGGAAAAGGAAAAAAAGGCCACAAACCAAAAGTGCCGGAGATTAAGAGTTATACAAATATATTAGTTTAGATGACTTTTAGATCAGTGCCTACCTTTGCAACGTGTGCTCTGTGACGCCGGTCGATGCTGACATCTCCACGGAACACAGGTGAGGAAACTTCAGAGCATGTGCTGGGATTGTAGGGCCGGTTGGGGGAGACGGAGTGGTACAGAGCCAGGGAGCCATGCGAGGGTGATGAGGGGATGGACTCTGCAATGTGGCTCAGAGTCTTGGGGCTGGGCAGTGTGCTGTAGCCCATACGGCTGTAGGCCTGCCTCTGCTGCCACTCATACAGCTGCCACAAAGTGTCATCTCGCATAGAGCGCCTCTTCTCTGCTGCCACGGGCTGCAGCGCACAGTCGTACATTGAACCTGCCACACTACAGACGCTGTCTGGCCGCAGCATGTTACGTGGAAGCGTGCGGTAGCCCTCGGGATAGCGTGGCACCACCTGTGTCCTATGGCTAGGCATGTTCCTGGGCAGAGTCTGATATGAAGTGATGCTGAAACAGAGATGAAATATCAGCATCATGTCATAAGTGTCTTCCTGGCTAAAACTCTCTAAATTATTCACCATTCGGGTCATTCCTTGTTTGTGGTGTCCCTTCTGTGTCTGGAAAAAACCAATTCATTACGTCTGAAGCATAAATCTTGAGTTACTGCATTTTGGTCAGTTATATATGCGTTTTCTCTATGTGGCCTACTTGATAAATGAACAGAAAAAGACTTCAAACTGTGCCCTGGATCAGATCAACTGTAACTCTGCCTTTTGGATCCCATTTTGGATTGTTCTGATTGCATTTTTGCACTGCCCTTATTAAAACACTTTGTAAAACAAATAATTAACGTAGAAAAACAGATCACTCAGTCCCTTCAAAGCAATGCTAATTCTATATTCAAATAGTTAAGGCAACTTAAATCTCAAGAGCAACATTGTTTGGCTGCTGTTTAGTTCTAATACGCTTTAATATATATATATATATTAAAAAAAAAACAGAAACAAATATCCAGCGGAAACATGACCTTAAATCTTCAAATAAGAAAGCAAAATTGGACAAGAGCACCAGGAGGCAGTACATCTCCTCTAGTCAAGTTATTCTTAGGCAGGGTTACAGATGTTATTCAGAGTAAAAAGCACCTGTAGGGCTAAGGGAAATAACTTCTACAGTAACATAACCTACAGCCTAAGTGAGCATAGAGAACAGAGATGCTGCCCAGTAGGTCACACCGAGAAAAATATTGTGTGCTCCACATTAAAATATTTAGTTACTCTTCAAAATGTGATTTCATTACTCACACTAAATTTAATTGAAACAAAAATAGAATCAACGTATGCGATTATGTAGAGTGAGTGCGATCCACTGACCTAGGATTATGATTCAATCATGTTAGCAAATCTCGAGAGAAGACGAGAAGGCGACAAGCATTAAATGAAATTAATACAATCATGTGCGGCATGGTGGTGCAGTGGGTAGCATTGCCACCTCACAGCCTCAGGGTCCTGGCTTGGATTCTGTGCTCAGTGACTGTCTGTCTGGAATTTCACATCAAAAGCATACGCCTTATCGTCCGGAGATCGCGAGCCCGAATCCTGACAATGCTACAGTCACCTGTGGCCAGTAATCCAAGAGACTAGGAGGGGAGGGGTTTGAGGGGCATACTCTCTCTCCCCTCTCCATCACAGCTACTCTAACCAGTCATGGGCATCTATGAGCTCACGCATGCAAAGAGGGCGTCTCAGTGTGTGTGACGCAGCATGAAATGATGCAGTAGGCTTGGTTCACTCTCAGAGTAAGCATTTGATAGAATGATAGGGGATTTGTTGTATGATAGGAAATATGACTATGAGAAGAGAATTTTGAATTTCAGCTTTTATTTCCTGGTATTTACATGTAGATGTGTTAAATGACATAGAACATAGCACATTTTGAATCAGAACACCCAATCTGAAGGCAAGCAAAAAATATTGGAATATGTGACTGACGGTGTTTCTTGTGCCCCAAGTGTGTTAGACTGACTGTTTAAACAATAAATAGCTATGAACTTCTCTTGGTTTTAGCCCTCTGTTTCACCTGTGAAGACTGCATTTGTTGCTAAAAAGGATGGCTAGGGCTTGCATGGCTGCTTCTGGAACAGGCTCACTAATCTTTATTGATGATGGAACTCATGATGGTAGCAGCAGAGTGAATTCAGAAGTTTACAGGAAGGAAGTTTTAATTTTATCTGACAATTTACAGAGAAATGCATCTAAATTAATCGGGAGGAACTTCATCATGCAGCAAGACAATGATTCAAAACACACTGCCAACTCAACAAAGGACTATCAGGGGAAAAAATTCTGAAACCATGGATGACTGCTGAAGTGTGCTCGTTGCTGAAAACCCAAGACATTGCCTTCAGGTCTGATGACAAGGCACAGTAAAGGCCAATCTGTCTCGGGCTATCAGAGAGGTAAAGCACTATGCAGAAAGAATCCACAGCCACTTCCAAACACCAAGGATATAAGGTGTATGTGACAAGGCATTCAGGCCATCACAGACTCCAAGGCTACAACACTTGTCTGTGACGGTGACGCCTTGCTTCCAGACGCACTGAACGATTTCTACTCACGGTTCAAAGCACAGAAGAACATGCCAGCTCGGTAAACCAAACCCAACTCCCTCAGACCAAGTACTTTGTCCATCTGCAGACACATCAGGAAGACTCTGTCCAGAGTTAACCCACGGAAATGTGCACATCAGCTTGCATATGTCCTCACAGATAATGTCAACTTTTCACTGAGCTAAGCAGTTGTCCCTGTGTGCTTCAAGACGACTACCATCATCCCTGTGGCGAAGAAATCATCTGTGTTCGACCTGAATGACTACCGGCTCGTTGCACTCACACCCATCATTATCAAGTGCTTCAAGTGGCTAGTCATGAAGCACATAAAGAGCAGTCTTCCCACCACACTGGACCCATGTCAGAATGCCTACTGTCCCAACCGCTCAACAGAGGACTCCATATCTGCTACCATCCACCTTTCTCTGACCCATCTGGACAACAAGGACAACTATGTAAGGATGCTGTTCATAGACTTCAGTTCAGCATTCAACACAACAACTGAAAGCTGAGCCTGCTGGGTTTGACCACCTCCCTTTGCAACTGGACCCTGAACTGACTGGGAGACCCCAGTCCATCAGGATCAGCAACTAAAATTCAATTCAGTTTTATTTGTATAGCACTTAACTATGGACATTGTCTCAAAGCAGCTTTACAGAAACATGCAAATTCAGAATATAGATTTTAAATATATGAATTTATCCCTAATGAGTAAGCCAGAGGCAATGGGGGCAAGGAAAAACTCAGAGACGATATGAGGAAGAAACCTTGAGAGGAACTAGATTCAAAAGGGAACCCATCCTCCTTTGGGTGACACCGGATAGTGAAATTATAAACAAATCCCTTCTATAAATGTGCTAATACTACATGGTCAAATAGTACAGCTGTGTAACCAGGAAATTCATTACAGTTTTACATGAAGTCTGTTTTGTTGAACTTCTCCACTGTTCACTGTTGGAGACTTGAATGCAAAACTGTTGTGGCAATTGTAGTCCTAAGCCAACATAGCACAACTGTTCATATGAATTGAGGTCATTGCTGCTATACTTATTGCTGCTACATTACAAAATAGTTTACAGCCCTTGTTCTGTGTATTTATTGTCCTGTGAATTTATTATCTTGCACTTGTCTCTCACTGTTGTGTATTTGCACTTTATGCAGTCCTGCATACTATTCTGTGTTGCACCATGATCCTGAAGAAATCCAGATGTAAATATCAGGAAATAAAAGCTGAAATCCTAAACTCTCTCATCATATTCATCTTTTGAACTCAAACCCAAATGAATTGCCCTTGCCATTCCAATAGTATCAAAGGCAACTGTATTTCATCTGTGTGGAGCCAGTGTACACATTTGAATCAAGTAAATTCAATAAACTTTTTTTTCCCCCAGTGTATGGAGCTAAAGTGAAAAGGGAAGAGCTCTGTCATTAGAGCATGTTATTAAACAGGGGCTTAGAAACTGTACCTCTTCGTGTCGTCATCCTGAACCCTGGTACGCTGCGCCCTAAAATACTGCTCCAACTGAATGGAATTAGACCTGCTTAAGCTCCTCTCTGGCTCTGCAGGCTGCTGAGGCTTTATTGCTGTCCTTTGTGGAATGGTGTTACTCATTTCTCCTGGGCTCTGCTCTCCTCCAGAGCCATTCACTTGTGCAGCTTTATACTGAGCTGAGCCTCCTCTGCTCTGCAGTTGCCATGAGGAAGACGCAGCCGGGACAACAGTGGCTGCCTGCACAGGCTGCAGCTTGACGCTGTCAAGTTTGGTGAGTGTCTGCTCCACATTCTCATCCTTCTGCAAGCTGTAATTTTCTTCTTCCTGCTGAAGCCTGGGCCTCTCTGCTTCTTTCTGCACACTGGTTTTCTGTGTAGGTCGTCCTCCATCTGTCTGGAGATATTTCTCACTGTCTTTGTGCACACCATATATCTCGCTGTCCTTTGGAAGCACGTGCTTGTCACTGTCTTTGTGCAGAGTGTATCTTTGCATATCTTTCTGTAGCAGATTTATTTCTTCATCTCTCTGGAGGGCATGCCGTTTACTATCCTTTTGCAGAGTAGAGGCGTACTTTTCTCCATCATTCTGTACACCAAACATTTCCACATCTTTCTGTAGCATGTACCTATATCCACTCTTCTGATGAGGATACTTCTGTCCATCTTTCTCTAGAGCATACTTTTCACCTTCTTTTTGAACTTGGTACTTTTCTGAGTCTTTCTGAGTGGCACATCTTTCTTTCTCTCTGTAGATTTTGGGCTGTTTCTCCAGCCGTTTCTGTTTTTTGTCCTCGAGGTGAAGACTCTCACGGTTCTTCTCATTATTTTGGATCTCGGGTTGAGTCAGAACCCAGTGATTTAGCATGTTGTTCATCTCCAGCGGGCTGCGTGGGTCTACCTTTACGTTTTCCAGTCTGACATAGAAAAATGCATAGAGAACACACAAAATGGATAAGGATAACACATACAAACATATATAAGGCAAAACAAAAATTAGAAGAGCAAGAAAGTGACTTTGCATTATAAAAAAATAAATGCATGGCCCAGAACCGTCTACCTAGGTGTTTTTTTTTCAGGTCAGAATCCCATCACGCATTATTGGCATGATTTCGTTATAAAAAAAATTTTCATCAGGGGTTTTTTAGCTATTTAAATAAATTTGCATAAATTAAGAGTTAGATTTCTGTCTGTCTATCTGTATATTTTTACCTAATTAACCACAGAAGCAATAACTTTTTTTAAACCTATATTTACCAAGGGTGCCAATACTAAAACTGACTGTAGAATGCACACTGCAGCGAGGATAGCAGAAATCTGTCATTAACGTTGTTCCATTATGTACTATCCTGGATGTGGATATTTTCAGAGCTATGACCATTATGACCATACCCATTACACCAAGTGCTATAAAAATTTATTAGCTTAATTTACTTAAGCTAATAAAAATTATATATCTCCACTGCTACTCCATAAACTCGATCTGTTGCGTAGGCAAACAAATTGTTCTCGAGGTCTGCGTTGTTCAAACCCTCAGAAAAACACCTTGCTCTACCACCTCGCTAGGGTGTTAATTAATTCACTGGCAGTTCATCGCTGATAAATGATTCATCTGCTATACTGTTACCCTTGAAGGTGTTTTCACAGTTAATTCATTGTTAGACTGTTTTGTCTTTGTTCCAATGAAAATCGAGCAACCAGTGAGCCCTTAAGAGAAAAAAGGTTGGTTTTTTTTGGTCTTTGTTGGTTTCTGTGTATTACGGGTTAAACACACATGTTGCATTCAATGCACTACACGAGGGCTGTCCAGTCTTATCCGGAAAGGGCAAGCAGAAGCCACACCTGAGTCTACTGAAAGCCAAGATCAACTGATTAAACAAGTGGAATCAGGTGTGGCTCCTGCTTGGTTGGAATGAAAACCTGCACCTACACCGGCCCTTTGCGGATAAGATTGGACACCCCTGCACTACACAATGTTTTCCATGCATACACATCATGATTAATAGAAAACAATTATTTACATCATGACCACATGAATTTGTGTCTCTTTACATGGAACTGGAAACCTTGTTATTTAATTTTATACAGTAGATGTGTTCAAAGTAAAACTAAAAGCCTTTTGTAGTTAGAAGGTTTGTAGCCTCCTTTAACTCTAAAGCGTGTATTTTTTTTTTTAAGCACAAAGTATGCGAACACACACGCGCACACACCACAAAACAATAAAGATCATTAGGAAGACTGTTCGGGGAACACAAGTTCCTGTCAATACCACTTCCCAAATACCTTCAGAAAAGAGACAGAAAGTGGGCAATTACCTTCTAATGATGCTGATCAGCTGTAAGTGTCCTAGGGGAAAAAATTAAGCAGTCTACAGTGCCTCTAGAATGTATCCACCCCACAGTGATTATTTCTCTTTTTGCTGTATTGCAACATCAACTTTAAATATATCAGAATGGGATTTTTCCTTTCTGGTCCTCTTGAACTGACTCTCTACAGAAATCAAATTAAATAAAAGTATTCACTTGTTTTCAGTATGATTTGGTGAAAAGGGTGAATTGTACCTTTCCAGCAGTTAAAAATTGTTTTCTCAGATATTTCTCTATGAGCTTCGCATTTAAATTTGGCCATTTTCTTCCTCAATGCAAAGTGTTGGTTGACATCAACTTTCAGGTCATGCCACAGATTCTCAGTTGGATTCCAGCCTTGGCTTGGACTCTGCCATTCTATTTTTTCATACCCATTCCTTTGTTTTGCCCTGTGCTCAAGCTCATTGTCCTGTTGGAACATATGTACACTCACCATCCACTTTGCACATTCATGCAGTTATCTAAATCAACCAATCAATGAAGCACAATGTTAAAAATAATGCAGATACAGGTCAAGAGTTTCAGTTAATGTTCACACCAAACAACAGACTGAAGAAAAAGTCTGATCTCCAAGACTTTGATAACGGCATGGATTTTGGTACCAGATGGGCTGGTTTGAGTATTTCAGAAACTGCGGATCTCCTGGGACTTTCTCTCTCTCTCTCTCTCTCTCTCTCTCTCACACACACACACACACACACACACACACACACACACTAGTCTCTAGAGTTTACAGAGAATGGTGTGAAATCGAGGGGTGCACTAGTTCTCCTATTTCAGCCAATGAGCACTGTAACCCCTTCAGCTGGACCATTGGACACCCTGTACTCTTGGACAATTCTCTGACAATTGCCCTTCTTGCACAAAAACTTCTGCACTTTTTTTTTTTTTTTTTTAACCTTAGCAGATATACAAAGCTCATTACACTGGTTCTCATTCTCCCATGCGTGCACAAGACCCCCCCCCCCCCCCGCGGTAGCAGAGCTGCCATGCAAGGCGCTAGCTTGCCATCGGTAGCAACTTTGGGTTCAGTGTCTTGGACAAAGACACACTGGCATGTAGGTTCTCATGTGGGCCGGAAATCGAACCGCCATCCCTGCGATTAGTGGATAACGCCGAACTGATCTTGGTAACCGTGGTGATGCCTCTTCAACACAAAGGTGAAGTAAAAATAAATAAATTGTGGTTTAATACATCTCTTTGATTAGAATCTTTTTACCTTTTGATTGGCTCAGCATGGACAAGTGTAGCATCGGTCATCACTTTTATCCAAGACTCCATTTCTTTGGCTGTGTCAGTGCAAAAGTAGTATGTCCGCATGTTTGGGTGTGTGGCCTGCTCAAGGGAAGACAGGATAAACAGAATGGCCTGGAAGAGGAAAAGACAAAAAGAAAAACTCATTTGAAAGCAGACCTGAGTTGAAATGACTTTTGTGAATGTGACTGTTGGGTGACATGGAGAAACATACTTTTGGTCATTGCTTACGGCAAAGAGCTTTCAGCAGTCAAGGAACTCAGACATAACTGCCTCCAGATCCTACAGATATTACTTTTTTATTATAACTGTCATGCACTGGTTAAAAGGGAAATAAAAATTATCTTCTGCAAATCCCTTTAATAGTAGTCTGGGGAAAACCTGTCAGTGTGGCTGAATTCTGGCAAACAGCCAACAAAGTGGAAAAATGAGTTTTTGCCCCAAATAATGTTTTCAGAACTATTTATATATAGATAGATAGATAGATAGATAGATAGATAGATGAAAACATCAAGATTCCACCATGTAAAGGGTTCTCACAGGCCACCACACATACAGTGCCCTCCACTAATATTGGCACCCTTGGTAAATATGTGCAAAGAAGGCTGTGAAAAATTCTCTTTATTGTTTAACCTTTTGTTCAAAAAAAATCACAACAATACTCTGCTCTCATGAATGTTAAACAGTTGCAAACAATACAGGTTTATCCAAAAAAAATCTATCTTTGTTAAATATCTGTGCACAACAATTATTGGCACCCTTTTAAGTCAATACTTTTGCTATCTCCCTTTGCCAAGAGAACAGCTTGGAATCTTCTCCTGTAATGCCTGATGAGATTGGTGAATACCTGGTAAGGGATCTGAAACCGTTCCTCCATACAGAATCTCTCCAGGTCCTTCAAGGTCCACATTGGTGGACTCTACTCTTCAGTTCATCCCACAGGTTTTCTATTTTTAAGTCAGGGGACTGGGATGGACATGGCAGGACCTTGATTTTGTGATCAGTAAACCATTTTTGTGTTGATTTTGATGTATGTTTTGGATCATTGTCCTGATGGAAGATCCAACCACGACCGATTTGAATCTTTCAGGCAGAGGCAGTCAGGTTTTCATTTAATATCTGTTGATATTCAATAGAGTTCATGATGCCATGTATCCTAACAAAATGTCCAGGTCCTCTGGCAGAAAAACAGTCCCAAAACATTAAAGAGCCACCGCCATATTTAACCATGGGCATGAGGTACTTTTCCATATGGCTACCTCTCTGTGTGCTCCAAAACCTCCTCTGGTGTTTATTACCAAAAAGCTCTATTTTGATCCCATATGAAGTTCCAGTAGTGTCTGGCACACTGAAGACGCTCGAGTTTGATTTTGGATGAGAGTAGAGGCTTTTTTCTTGAAACACTTCCAAACAACTTGTGGTGATGTAGGTGACTTCAGATTGTACTTTTGGAGACTTTCTGACCCCAAGACGCAACTAACTTCTGCAGTTCTCCAGCTGTGATCCTTGGAGATTTTTTGGCCACTCAAACCGTCCTCTTCACAGTGCGTTGAGACGATAAAGACACACGTCCAATTAACAGAGATTTTTTTTGATAAACCTGTGTTTTGTTGCACTTATTTGATATCCATGAGAGCAGAGTATTTTTGTGTTTTGTTTTTTTTTTAAACAAAAGATCAAAAGGTTAAACAATAAAGACAATTTTTCACAGCCTTCTTTGCTCATATTTACCAAGGGTGCCAATATTAGTTGAGGGCACTGTACATGGCCATGGACAACAAATGACTGGTGTGATGATACGTATCCTGAGAACTCACCATGTTGGTTGATCTCTTTTACAGAATTGTTTCCAGTATACACAACCTCAAGAAACACAAAAAGAAACACAGAGATGCAACAAGAGAGCAGATACTTTAATGAAATAATACAATAATAGAATCAACAGCAAACAAGAAAAGCCCACTCATGCAAAAATGTTTTGCTATAGACTTATATGTATATAAAATGAGATATTATAAGGTGAACAGTTTAACCTCTGTGTTTATTGTTTGAGAGGGTAGAAAGTAAAATACGAGCAACAGACTCAGACCTTGAAGGCGTATTTCTTGCTTATGTGGTCATCCACAGATAACAGAGAGATATGGAAGCTTGGTAAAAGGATGCTCCCAAGGATTCCTTCTTCCTTTTCATCTAAGAAGAGTAAATCCAGGAAATTGTATGAATTCTCAATAAAGTCATGGTTTTGAAATCATCCCACAGAATTGCCGTCCTTCTGATGGCGGTCTCTTGCAGCAACTTATAACCCAGGACTTAAATTCGGTAGGTGGAACCAAATATGCTAGGTGGAAACCCTCACAATATCCTTATGGGTATTTTTTTTCTGGCAGTGTAAGTGCCCTGTTCTCTTCACCTGGCATGATTGTCTAACTACACAATTTCTTATTTTGGTACCACTAATTATTATCTGCTGGGGATCCAAACACAATATACATGACCCTCTGAAACATCTTGAAACCCCATGATTCCAGTCACTGCTTGTTTGTAGCTATATTGATTATTTCAAAGTCTTTGGTCTAGACAGAAGGGTCTTTAACACTGCGTTCACATTAGCGAGTGATAAGTCACTTGTGTGACTCGTAATTTGTATCTTGGGGCTGTGTACCATCTGTCCAGATGAGAAAGGGTAGTGGCCAAAATGTCTACAGCATATGATATACTAAAGCATACAATTTATTTGTCTTTAAAATGCATTTAAATAATTTCTAATATTTTAATACAGTGAACAATGTGCAAAATCTGATTGTTTGATGCATGTTCATATTAGCCAGGTTTCATATTTTCAAAAGCTAACTGTACTAGCTATGTACACTCACCAGAGGCACCATCATATGCCTATCTATTTATATATCTTCATCTAACTAGTTAAACACAGATTAAATGTTTGAACATTGGTTGTTTAATTTCCATGTTATGTGCCAGGTTTCATATTAGCGATTTCACATATTAGCAGCACAAGTGTACTAGCTACAAATGCTCTCCGTAATGACGCTGTATACATTTAATGAGAGTTTCCATGTGACAGGATAAGATGCAATAACATTTCCTTCCATTTTTTGTGCCAAGCTGTACAACGGAACTCATTGTAAAGTTGTGAGAAGGGAACTGAACAAAAATGTTCACAGAAAAAAAAAAAAGAAAAGAAAAAAACTTGCTTGCCATACGATTGTTCTGAGAAATCATCTGAGCCACTCATTTGGATTCGTACACGGAAACTGAACGCTCGCATGCCACTTTGTCACTCGTTAGTGTGAACGTTGCTTACGGCATACAGATAGACAGATAAAAAGCTCACCTTTATAGTAGAAGAGGCACATATCGGACAACACAAACCACCTCTTCTTCCACATCTTCATTCCTGTGCTGTCCTGTAGGAGTACATGGTCATATCATGCAACTATTCAGCTTTGCCCATCATAGCTGAATAGTTGCCTTCTGACACACTCTACTAAGAGGATGCATGTGTAGAAAATGGCCTTTCTTTTTTTCTTAATTAAAAAATATTCAATGCAATTTCCAAATGCTCATCTTTCTACATCGTTGCATACATGCCTTATAATTGTGTGCATCTGTTACCAAGGATGTAATTGCGCAGAATCTGCCAGGAAAAAAATCCATAAAGAACATTTTCATTGTCAAATAACGCTGTTGGAAAGTGTTAGTTGTACCTGTTTATAAAGCCAGCTGCGTTTGACTACTGGAGCATTTGGGTTTCTCTTTATGGAGTGTGACCGCTTTCCAAAATTATGGACTTTTTTAGATGACCTTGATTGCTAGAAAAAAAGAGGATGAATAAAGCATGAATAACGCTCTGTGTTTTTCTGTTCCTGCACTGTAATACTGCCGCAGCTTGTTGAGTTTTCACCTCCATTGGAGCGTGCACATCATCTACATCACAAGTGGCCAGTTGCAGCACAAAATGAGGACGGTAACATACAAAATATACTTAGCAATTTCCCTGACTATTTCAACCGATAGAGAGAGAGAGAGAGAGAGAGAGAGAGAGAGAGACTCACTCTAGTTGTTGGACTGCTTGGGTGCGTCATGTAATCTGAGCCACCCGTGTAGTTGGATGCCTCACTCATGATGCTCGTGGGTCGTTCCTTCTTCTCAGTAGCTGGTGTTTTAGCTGCTGGTCTGAGGAAAAAGAGCAGAAGCTGAGTGAAGCAGTGTACCTCCGTCCTTGCCTAATTCAGCTAGACAACTTTAATGACAAAATACAATAAATGCATCTATCTGAAGACAGCGAGAGAGAAAGAGATGGAGATAGAGATTTCCACACTCAATTCACATACCATCAGATTCACCGCGTGTGACAACCCATAATAACAGAACATGTAGCGTGAGAGGCTTTATATTTTATATATACCTTAAAATATACTTCATACAGGATAGAAGCTAATGAGGAAAAAAAACAGCAGCACTTCTTACGTTAACATTACTTACAGGAAATGGAGTTACACCTACACCTACATATTATTCATTTAGGAGTGTAGTTTCATTCAGTGCTTTTTTTTTTTTGCATCTATAAAAAGTAATACATAAATAATTGCATTTTATTGTTGACATTTGTATGACATTTAATTTGACTGACTGAATCATCTTTTGTTTATTTTATCCATCAATGCGACACCTGAACTTGTCTTCCACTCATAGGTTTTTGAAAATTATCATTTCATTTGTAAATAAATTTCAAATAAATCCATCAATGGACGATCATCAGCTCAGCTAACGTGATATTTGTGAACGCACGCGAATAACCAAATTGATTAATTTTAAAACATCTCATTTGAATATATTTTGATACATTTAGCAAAAAATATATAATATTATTTAAACATTTTTAAAACTTTTCTGCGGACCCCCTTCAATTACACCACTGACCACTAGGGGTCTGCAGAAACTCTGCACTAGACTGTAGAGTACATAGTGCATAGTGTAAGTGTATAGTACGTCATTTGGGACACAACTTTAGTATCTACTCTCCGAAGCGTGTTTTCAAAACAGAAGTAATGTTATCAGTAAATGTACTGTGCGCAGACCGACTAATTGATAATGAGATTCGTTGACAACAATTTTCATAATCGATTATTATCGATTAGTTGTTGCAGCACTAATTTCAAGTCTGAAACATTTTTCTTTCAGATCCACTGTCAGAGCGCTCTGTCCAGATCATGTTGTCTTCAAAGATCTTCAGCTGTCTTTGGACAAACCTTGAAATAATTCTGTTGCATAACCATGTGGGAAAAAATTAATTATTATAATTATACCTCATGCATAGTAGATACGTCTACTCTTAACACCAAACGCTTTGCATTTAACAACACTCACTGCATTGAAATAAATTTTCTTGAAAGTCGTGAGTAAAATTTTGACTAAATTTTGAAATTTTATCTTCCATTTTATGAGCATTTGTTAGTATGAACAACATCTGATAATGTATTATGTTGACATACTTTATGTAGACTATTTTGGATTTAATGAAAGGAATTTTAATGAAAAGAAAATAAATCCTGGTACAGGTACTGTTTCTCCCAACTTCAGTTAGCAAAGAATTACCCGTTCACGACAGGGTGCACAAGTTTCCATCAATCCAGGCTACAAACAGGAAGAAAGGGAAACTAAAAACCCCTAAATATGCATATTGTTAAACAAAACATATTTGAAATGTCAAACATGCTGGAAAAACTCTACTTTCAACCTTTGAATAGAAAAGAATGGACAGAAATTGAAGTTAGTTATGAATTATTCTGAAGACTGGTATGCTGCACAATTATTGCTCATTTTAACAAATGTACAAGCCTGAAGCAATTACTCAGGCCATAATTAAAGTAAGATGATTGACCATTTGCTCAGTTGTGTATGTTTAATATGGTTTACAAATCATGCTGCTGCTTTCTCTGCTGAGGATCACTGCCATACACTGAACACTATCTGAACATCTCCTCTGTTTTAGAATGTTCTAATGATATTATTCCCCTCCACCTGGACCCGCACCCAGCAGCGTCAACAAGCTGATTACGCAGTAATGCAGCATTTGAATGTGTTAAACACTATGCCTCTCTGTGTTAGGAGTCTGTAAGACATTTCCAGTGTTCTGGTGCTCAGAAAGGTCCGGAAAGCTTCCAGATATTCAACACCAAAAGAAAGCTATTAGTGTGTCACGGTACCAGACTCATGCATCATAAGTGTCTGACAAAACTATAAAAATGAATAGGAGAAAGAATCCCAATGCAATAAGTGGGCAATTTATCAAGTTACTGCACTGAGGCTAAACTACTGGGCCACTGCTGCCTCAGACAAGCACATGTGCACAATGCTACAAAGTGTTTAAAACACATGGGGAGCTCCATGTTTGTGTTTGTTTTTGTTAGCAACAAACTAGTAGCTGGCTGAACTGTATAGTCAGTGTTACAGATTTAACAAGCAAATATGTTTGCATTTTGATTGATCTAAAGTAAATACTTGTATATACAATATAACACATTTAAAGGTAAGAAGTGCTCGTTTGTTTACTATTCATGCCGTGAGCGGCCATGTTGATTTGATGCCACTTGCTAAATTTGAGGATGAGGAGAACATCCAGAGTCCTCCGGTTGCAATTCTGAGTTGAGGGAGCATTTTCTTTGCTTTTTGCTAGTCTGAGGTTGGAAATTATTAGTTACGACCTTTAGTCGAATGCAGCAATTCACTTTCACACTCAAATTCACACTCCAAAACTTTTGTCTGAACAGAGGGAGGAGCCAACGCGGTGGATAATGGGAGTGAAATTTATATCACTACATTATATAATATAATTTAAAAGGCTGAAATTAAATAAAAACCTAAATATAAAAAAAATTAATGAGGCTTTATTTGAGCACTTACGTCGGTGAAACAACTCAGTACAGCCTTGTTGTGTCATGTTGTTGCGTCATGTTGTTGCTATGAGAAACAGCCTGAGGGCGCTGTGGGATACGGTATTGTGATTGACCCGGGGAGAAGGAGAGAAAGTGGAATGAGGAAATGGAGAAGTGGACACAGTCACATGTTTCTCTCTCGTTAGGCACGAATCCAAAATGTTCCCAGATTGCCGATGTAACATCAGATTGGTTGGCGAGCATCTATAAACTGCCATCTTCAGGTCTATCCACAGATGTTCGATAGAGTGCCTGGGCACTCAAGGACATTCAGAGACTTGCACCGAAGCCACTCATTGTAGGGTCATTGTCACGTTGAAAGGTGAACTATCGCCCCAGTCTGAGTTTATGTACGCTCTTTTCTTCAAGGATGTTCCTGTATTTGGCTGCATTCATCCATCCCTCAACTGTTATTAGTCTCCATGTCCCTGCATCTGAGAAGCACCCACATAGCATGATGCTGCCACCATCAAGTTTCACCATAGGGATGGTATTGTCCAGGTGATGTGCAGTGCCTGTTTTTTTGCCAGACATTGTGCTTGCCAAAAGAGTTTAATTTTCATCTCATCAGACCAGAGAATATTTCCCTCACATGTTGTCATAAGCCTTTTACTCAACAGTGTTTTCCATCTTGCCACACAATTTTTGCCTTGTTACAATTTGATCAGAGATTCACAGATAGTTCCTCTGACTTCATGGCTTGGTTTTTGTCCTGACAATGCAGTGTAACTTGTGGGCCCTTATAGACTCAGGTGTGTGCCTTTTCAAACTTTGTCCAATCAATTCAAATTGCAACAGGTGGACTCCAAGTGAGTTCAAGACACAACTCAAGCATAAACACACACACAATCCATTTTAAATCTCAGTAGGCATGTTTTAAAACTCTATAGACCCATTCTCTACTATACTATACTCTAAATACTAAATATAGAACCAACAACCCCAGATGCTATTGATTCTGCATCTCTCAGTTAGCTCCTCTGTTTAGACTCTTTCACTCTCTCTCTCCTATAAAAGGTGACATGACCAAATTACATTGACTACGTTTATATGCACATCAATATTCCAATATTGATTGGAAATTGGCAACGCAGCAATCCGATTGCACGATTTGGAGTAAGATGGTATTCTGATTCCCCAAATACAGATTCTCACCTTTGGATATAGGTGTATGCTCAGTCCGCAAGGAATTGTGGGTGCTAACAGATGCTTAGCTGTAGTCCAGGTATTTAGGAACTGCAACTTAGGCATATTTACAACAACCATGTGAACAGGAATATTTCGATGCCTGTACGCACATAAACATTGTATAGTTGGAATATGGCTGCAACCCGAATATAGACGGAATCTGATGTGCATGTAACCGTAGTCATTGTCATATTTCTTTCTCACATCCCCAAACAGCAAAGTGAGAATAATGAGTGTTAATCTCATTTGCACGTTTGCACAAGAGTCTCTGCTGCAATCTTGTGTGGAGCTCAGATTGGACTAGAGGAAGTCAGGAAAGAATAATCTATAATAATCAATATAATAATCATACATTATGATTTTTTTTTTGGGGGGGGGGGGGGGCACCATGGTCCATTATGTATTGTTTTGGCAACTTTACTACCATATCTTTTGTTTGAGTAAAGCTGGTGACAAAGTAATGAATCTTTTTTGCAACCCAAATGATCATACAGCTACCACCACAAAACAAGCCCCCCCCCACCCCACACACACAGACAGACAGAGAGAGAGAGAGAGAGAGAGAGAGAGAATCAGCAGACTAACTGCAAATAATAACAGCTTATATAACAGTCTTCTGTGAATTTTTTTCAGCTAATGTGTCCTCCAGGTGTTTCTCTTATGATCAGCATGTGATGACAGTTTTACAGAAACAGACTCAGAGCTATCACCATTGACCTATACAAAAATTTACGACCAAATATTAAGACAATGTCAAGTTACAATCAGCTGTGCTGATCTATACCTACACTACAGTAATGCTGCAATTACCATAAATTGCTATAGAATACTAGCTCAAGTTACCTTTAAGTTACCTTTGTTGTCCTTTCCAAAATCTTGAACAAAGTGTACAGTTATGTATGACTGCCTTTTAAGAGCCATTGTTTAAAAATATCTATTACTATGGGAATAAAGTAATAATATTCTGAGAATAAAGGCATAATACCATGGAAAAAAATGGTATACGTATATATCCAAGCAACGTTGTGTTAAAATGAGGGACAATGAGGATTTGGTTATGCATTAGTACTGGTTTTACAAATTAAGAATTACTTATAGTTCTGCCGCATCAGCAGCAGATTATTATTAGTAGTAGTAGTAATATTACAATTTGAAAGGACTGCAAGAAATTGTTTCAGTCCCTCCTGGATTTTGCGATCTCATAAATTAATACAAAATCAAGCTAACTCTGCCATTTCGGAGCTCGCAAATGTGCTTCATATGACGTCATCCCAACACGAATTCAACCAAAGCACTCTTCGATTCATGTGTCAAACCTGAGTGCAGCTAAAAGGTCTCATTTACAAACGAACATCACGGTGAAAGACAAGAAAATAATTTTGTGCAACTGCGATTTCACCAATTCAAGTAGTTTTCTGAAAAAAAAGCACAAAAAATTCCGCAAATCACATCACAAACTTTTAAAAAAGCGGCAGCAAAATCAAGCATTTTTTGGTCGCAATGATCACAAAAAACTCCACAATCCTGTGTGACACAATCCTATCTGGTGTATTTACAAGAAAGAACCACAAAATAAAAATACAACATTTTTAGAATAAAGTTATAATCCTATTACAATATAGTATGCATTACATTTGTGTGTTAAAATTATGTAGATTTAGTTGCAGGTCAGCTTACCCATAAACCCCTTCTCTGTGTCTAAATCAGACACGTCTTGGTTTTGTGCAAACTGTGAAATTTTGGTGTTACACGCACTTCAGTCTATTTAGAATACAGCCCAAAGGCACACAAATACACACTTAAAGAGAAATGATAGAATTCAAGCCAGCCCTCGACATAATGGAAGATGAAGAAAGAAACAGAGAAGGTGAAGGAAAGAGAGAGAAAACACTTACTGTTCGTTTACAACAAAGATGCAGTTGTCTTGTGATGGTGCACCAGAGACTGGATGTTTGCAGGTCACTTTCCGCTCATTGTGACTGTGGGAGGGAGGAGAGAGAGAGAGAGAGAGAGAGAGAGAGAGAGAGAGAAGAGTTGCTATATGTTTGCTGTTCATTCATTCATCTCCAGTAAGCACTTGATCCTGGTCAGGGTGGATCCTTAGCCTGTCCAGGGAATGCACCCTATTCTAAAACAGTTTTTGCAGGATTCTCTACGGACAGATCTTCCTTAAAAAAATGAAGAACAAATAAAATTCCTATCCTGTGCTCACCATTGAATCACCATTAATTTGTTTCAAATTGAGCCGACCTGATGGTTGAGCACAGTGCATACCACAAACTGCGTGAAATATCTTTTGGGTGAATTCTGGCTAAACTCAGTTAAGATCAAGTTTTGGCAAGATTTCTACCTGAAAGAATGAATGAAAGAAAAATGGCAGCAAGGTGTTGCCAGAACCGCTGAAATGCACCAAGTCTATGGAACTGTACTGCAGGATTGAACACTATTCTTCCAAAATACATTCCCTTAGTTGATGTGGTGATGGTGGTTTAGAGCACTGTCTACCACGTCATGCCAGATTCTCTCACAGGTGTTGCTGAGAATCACTCTATGCTGCTGTGGATAGCCCCACACGGATAGCCTAAACACTGCTGTGGATGCTACCACACAGATACCCTAAAGGCTGCTGTGGATGCTACCACACAGATACCCTAAACACTGCTGTGGATGCTACCACACAGATACCCTAAAGACTGCTGTGGATGGAACACACACAGATACCCTAAAGACTGCTGTGGATGCTACCACACAGATACCCTAAAGACTGCTGTGGATGGAACACACACAGATACCCTAAACACTGCTGTGGATGGAACACACACAGATACCCTAAAGACTGCTGTGGATGCTACCACACACAGATACCCTAAAGACTGCTGTAGATGGCCCACACACAGATACCCTAAACACTGCTGTGGATGGCCCACACACAGATACCCTAAACACTGCTGTGGATGCTACCACACAGATACCCTAAACACGGCTGTGGATGGCCCACACAGATACCCTAAAGACTGCTGTAGATGCTACCACACAGATACCCTAAAGACTGCTGTGGATGCCACCACACAGATACCCTAAAGACTGCTGTGGATGCTACCACACAGATACCCTAAACACTGCTGTGGATGGCCCACACACAGATACCCTAAAGACTGCTGTGGATGCTACCACACAGATACCCTAAACACTGCAGTGGATGCTACCACACAGATACCCTAAAGACTGCTGTGGATGGCCCACACACAGATACCCTAAAGACTGCTGTGGATGCTACCACACACAGATACCCTAAAGACTGCTGTGGATGGCCCACACACAGATACCCTAAAGACTGCTGTGGATGCTACCACACAGATACCCTAAAGACTGCTGTGGATGGCCCACACACAGATACCCTAAAGACTGCTGTGGATGCTACCACACACAGATACCCTAAAGACTGCTGTGGATGCTACCACACAGATACCCTAAAGACTGCTGTGGATGGCCCACACACAGATACCATAAAGATTGTTGTGGATGGAACACACACAGATACCCTAAAGATGGCAATGGATAGCATAAAGATTGCCCTTACTGAAGTTTATACCAAAGTAGCTTTCATTATCCAGTAGATAAACTCACATGGATACTAAAAATTATAGAAGATAAAAGCTAATAATAAAAAAGACCCTACTAAGTCTGTACTGTTTGACTTTATAGCATACAGTGGAAAAGTTCACAGATCAGTGCATCATGTCTATAGAAAGCTCAGTGGAGCACAAGGGAAGGCAGATGCGAGAGTAGCGAGGTCTTACTGGACCAGCTGCCACTGACATTCAAGGTGACCTGACACAGTGCTCCAGGCTGGAGTCTCACTGTCACAATGCATCCTGCCTCAAAAGTGGATCTGAAACGGCAACATCTGTAGTTACCATGGTTTATGGTGTTTGGCTGACTCTGAGAAGTGAACTGTCAAGGCACCGTTTTGTGTTCCATCCTATAAAAAAATCCTGTGCACTACTGCAAAGAAAATGGTGCAATAGTGCAAGTAAGGTATGCAAATATAAACTGCCGGTAGCCACAGAGTCACACAGCAACAATGGAATTAGTCACAAAACTAATAATGGAAATGATGAAAATATTATTTTAACCATAACTAATCTTACAGGTCCACTGAGACTAAATCTGAAAATACAATTAAAATCAGTTACGCTATCTGGAAATGTGTAACGCTTTCTGTTCTTTAAAAAGTTTGAATGCAGACAGTGTTTTTGTATTTAGCTTTCACCAGACCTTTGAGAGATGAACAACAGAGGTCACCTCCCTGTGGTGCTGCTGTCATTTACACTAGCGCTGTGTGTGTGTGTGACCTGAACACTAAACTTTCTCCAGCTCTAAATCAGCTGATAAACTAGACCGCTACAGCATTAACAAGCTGGCGCCCTGTTATATACCCCCCCCCCAAAAAAAAAAAACCCCCATACTATTATGAAAATGATTCAGACCTTAATATACCACAGAAAAAAGCTTCTATAATACAAAAAAAACAATCATCTTAGCAAGTGAAAATATAAACATATAGTCCAATTTATCAAGCATTTCCTATTATAATATTAAATAAACCAGAAATAAGATTATTAAACCTAGATCTATCAAGCTTTAAATAATCTTATTCTATTGGCAGATAAGCTTGCTTCTGTCTAGAAATATATGCTCAAAATCAGCTACTTTTCCTGCCAATAGAACAAGACAGTTTCAAGCTTGAAATTAGTAAAGAAAAATGACTAGAAATAGGTTTATTAATTGAATAATATTTGGTGTAATATTATAATAGAAAATACTAGATACATTTGATTATATTCAAGCTATTTTCACTTGCCAAGATGTCATTTTTCTGCAGTGTATCTATGGCATGCTGGTTAGGGACCATACAGAAAACTAAACAAAACTGTATTTAATAAGCCCTTGTATCTTATATAGTAAACATGGGTGATGGATATATGCTGTTAATATAAATTCCTCTTTAACAAAGGATTTTTAAAAGAGATAAAGATAAAGCAGGGGCCTTTACATGTAATGTAGAATTATTTTATAATTAGTTTCAAGGCTGTTTTTATTTTAATGTCACAGACTGTTCATGTCTTAAGCAGAATAGTAAAGAGGTCAACAATAAAATTCCCATTTTACATACAGTGTCGGTACCTGCAGTTGGAGAAGAAACACTGAAATGGCCTTTTCAAAGTTTGAATATGCACAACTCTGGTTCCATCAACCCATCAATTAATCATGAGGTTAAACACGAACATGTCGAGCTGAACTACGCTGTAATATGTACTGTAAGCCTGCACACTGCCTTCAACTAGGTAACCTTAACATCATGCTTTTTTGCCACCGTTTGAGCCCTCTAAAAGAAAATGAGTGAGTATTTGAATTCCTGGGTGCAGGTTTGATCTTTGACTGTCTATGTGAACTTTTGCATGTTCTCCCCATGTCCACGTTGGTTTCCTCTGTTTATCTCTCACCTCCAAAATTGGTGTGTGGATTGGTGACTCTACATTGCCCTTAGCTGTGACGGAGTACATAAAAGATGCACTGCAATGGACTGGTTTCCCATCCATGGTGTATTCCTGATTAATGGGAATTCCTGTCATGCCTCTTGTCATGGCTTCAATTCACTTCTGGTAATTTTGACTCAATCCACACCACCACCAGAACATTTATTCCACCATTGTGTAATATTATAATTACACAATCTGTGCTACACACATGTTGAAGAACACAATCCTCCTTTAAAAGGCACAACAGAGAGAGAGAGAGAGGCCTGAGAGCTTCTGATGAGTGCATGGAGTGTGTATGATGGTGCAGCAGTGAAGCACACACTCCTGTCTTTCGCTTTCAAACTGAGAGCTGTGCTATACCACTGTTAACAGAAGCTTGCCTCTGAGTGTGACCAGAGTTAGCCAGTGGACTCCCACATGCACACACGTGTTTACAAGCATGTAGAAACCCACAAAAGGGACATAAACATGGTTCTTAGTATTTTTTGATACATGAGTAACTAAACACAGATTTCCTTTACTGTGTTGACATTCAATATGTTCTAATGGAGTCCTGTTACAGTAGTAATGGACAGAATATAAAATTTTTCAATTTCCGTACATGGAAACGAGCTGCAGGTTGAGAAAAGTGGATGTAAACGTGTGGAACTCATTCTCTGAGCTGTCCAGCTGTCCACCATCACCTGTAAACACTTGCTTGATTTCAAAGCACTACAAATGCTAATGCGTGTTGGTGGGGTGAGAAGTGATGGCCACTTACATCCGACTGCACATTTCTCGTGCATCCTTTAGGATGGCGATTTCGACGACAGGAAAAAAAAAAAAATCTTAAAGCTTTTTCAGAAACTTTTTAAAAATATACCAGGCATACTGTGTTAAATAACACGTATGGCAGATGTGTGTTTAATTGTTTATCTGTGAATGCATGTACAGGGTCTATCTATTCAACAATATTTTCTGATGGTTTGATGCAGTTCTACACTTTTCCCACAAGATGGCACAATGAACTGAGTAGAATCGACCAGATTTTTCCTGACTGGAATGTAACTGAATGTGGTCCTGCTGTCAGCCATTTGAGTCCTGCAATGAAAACAAGGCATTAATGGAACTGAAGACAGAGAGACAATCATAAAGCAGAGCAAAACATTAAGTCTTGAATCAGAAAATCACATCATAATGGAGTCAACGACGACATCAATCGTAGTCAGGTATGTCATGAGCTAGGGGTGGGTGATTTTTTTTTTAAAAAGCTGGATCATGCAAATCATATGGCAGAGCAGTGCAATGCAATGCAAAAAAAAAAAAAAATATGCAGATACAGGTCAAGAGCTTCAGTTAATGTTCACATCAAACATCAGAATGAAGAAAAAGTTACATCCCTGTGGCCATGGCATGGATGTTGGTGCCAGATAGGCTGGTTTGAGTATTTCAGAAACTGTCGAGCTCCTGGGATTTACACAAAACAATCTCTAGAGTTTACACAGAATGGTGTGCAAAACAAAAAACATCCGGAACACCATGTTGATGAGCGAGATCAGAGGAGAATGATCGGACAGGTCTGAGCTGACCAGAAGTCTATAGTAACTCAAATAAACACTCTTTACAACCATGGCGAGCAGAAAAGCATCTCAGCATCCGTAAAACAGCAGAAGACCACATCAGGTTCCACTCCTGTCAGCCAAGAACAAGAATCTGAGACCATCATAGGCACATACTCACCCACACTGGTCAGCTGAAGACTGGAAAAAAAAAGAGGTGATCTTCAACTGTCCAGAAATACTTTCCGAGCCCTGCTCTTCTACAAAAATAAATGTACACCTTCTAACCAATCGGGTTCAAGAATTCAACTACACTATGGTATAAGTGTGTTAAACTTTCTGAAACATGATTTTGGGCAATTTCTAATAGTATTATCTTGAGGAACCTGAACTGATTTTATAACGTTAGAGATGGTTTTCATTTATGTTAGCTGCGTAGGTGCACTTGGCCTGCTTGTATAGGTGACTCCCATTCCACAGCTCTTGGATGTCCAGTTTCAGCTTGAGTGGGACATACATCCTTCTTCTCTCATACACCCACACAGAGCAGCTCACTCATACCTCTCAGAGAGCATACGGCATGATTCACACTCTCCAAGCCTGCCATGTTTTTCATGCAGTCCTGATACTGCACTCAGCATGATGCATGGAACTGAATTTTCTGGTGTTACAATCTTTTCAGTAGTCATGTGCACATGGAAATTAACATCCAAACCTTACGTTTTGGTCATCTCCAAAATCAGACGAAGCTGGTCAGTCTTGCAGTAGGTACCCTATCAAACAAATGTGCTATTAATTTTAATATCTCTCATGCCTTTTGGGTATTTCCAATGCAGTGCCAATATTTTTCAAGGCAGCGCACTCTGTTCTCCTCAATTGTTTTCTCGGCCTAGTTTTAGAGCGGTCACATTACACATGAACTCGGCTCCGTGATGACGCAGAAAGATGGGTCTGTGGTTGGCTCAAAGAACTGGGTTGTTGTTTTTTTTCACAGAAATTAAAGCTGCCCACTCTTTATACTTCCTGATGGTCAGTAGGAGAAGCGAGTGGCCACAGTCCAGAAGTCAATCACCACCTCTCCACTTCTGGAGATATTCAGATATGTGAGATGCTCGAGGGACTTAAAGGGCAAACATTTATATAAACCGAGTGGTTATATGAAGTCTGCTCCAAGGCAGTCATGTCATCACGATGGTCAGACATTTTGATTGTGAAACGCACTTATATAACTGTAGGTATAAACGGTGAGTTATAATACACAAAGGGAACATGTGCTTCACGGTACCTTCTGGATATAAAGGAGACACTTCTAACCATGTAGGTTGTGTAAGATTAGATGTAAGTTTTTTTTTTATCTTATATAAGACTAAGATGGTAGCTGAAAGGCTGTTTTCTTATTCATTTTAAACCTCTATATAATCAAAAACTAAAAGTGGCCAAGTCTGAGAAGAAACTTGGGATATTGTGGACTATTGAGATCACTTACCAAGACATTTTTCCAAATGGTTATTATTTCTATTAAACAGGAGTTTAATATGATGACACAGTTGATTCCAACAAGGTCTAGCTACAGATATAAAAATTACAAACCCTGATATTCTGTTCAGCTTAGGGCACTAAGCCAAAGCGTGATGAAGATACAGATAAAAAGGTCTAATATGCGTCTACAAAATACGTTAGATGGCAAACAGCAGTAGAAAAATGTCCTGACCACCCTTCCTCCAAAATGTTTACACAAAGTATAAACCAAGGCCACACAAGAACCCAGCAGACACCTTACACCCAAACCATTGAAATATCTTTTATACAAGCTTTCACAACAGACTACTGGCTAATATTTAGTTTATCCTTCATTCTCATAACAAAATATTTACAGTTGAGGGTTTGCTAGCTTCCACATTGTGCTGAAACTTTCCACGATCACATGACAGATATATGATTCACCCATGGGCTCTGAAACTGGATGATGAATGACAGAGGCTTTTCCTTTGAGCCAGAAAAGGAAAACAACATAAGATGACTTCATCTGACAGGGCTTGATTAGATTTTAATCAGGACTCATGTTTCAATTATTAATGGGTCTCTTTAATAAGTTATGCCTTTAAAAGCCTTGAATGTAGAACTACTATTCCTGACAAGACTGGACTGATCCAAGCCCATAAATAATCTTGCTAACTCTGCAGATGAGGCTCCAAAGCTAACAGCAAATAATACTGAGGTTTTTATCTGCAGTTAATCTAAGAGACAACAAATTCTGTACTCTGACACAACACTTAAGCAAAACCTGAGCATTACTTTCTTTTAAACCTTAGCTTCTACGTAAACTTATCTACAGGGTGTCCCAAAAGTCTCCATGCATAGGGGAAATTAACACTTTTTAGCAAAGTGTTTCATCCTTAGTTACTATATATTATATTTTCCAGATAGCCTTTAAGAACGCCTTTGACAAAAAGAAAAACATAATGAAATCAAGGTTGCAATGGATGTGTAATTACATGCATAACACCAGATGTGTTAACACAAGTTCATCATGAGTGGGAGAGAGGACTGTGTGTGTTTACAAAGAAATGGCAATCATGTAGAGGATGTTTAATAAATCAAGTTTTGCTTTATAAAAAGTGTTAATTTCCACTATGTATGGAGAATTTTTTCAGACACCCTGTATATTTGTGTACTGATTTAGATTAGTCTCTCTGAGCAAAGCAAATGTACAACAACAACAAAAATGCATCCGCGGGATGTCCAGTATCTGCATAAGTCTTATACCAGTAGATAAGATATCAAGGATATCAACAAATCTGATCATGTCTGAAACATCAGATGAAATTACAATTGTGAGGCTCTTTCAGCTGAACCATATCGATACACATTTGTCATTTATTTTCTTGGAATTCAGGTTGACGTCACGGCCGAGAGATATAAACCGAATAAACGCTGATATACAAACACAGGACATGTAAATGACTTTCACTGCAAATTAAGAAAAAATATCTAGTGCAATAAAGACAGAATGTTCAAGGAATAATTCTCTAATGGCCCAAATAATTGGTCACATATTAAATTACCAATATTATTATGCTGGGTAGTGTGCGAACTTTAAAGGTTACAATTATTAATGAATTAGTCCCTACAACTCTATATTGCTCTGTCATGGGGCATATTGGCTACTGGAAACAAGGAACTAGGAAACAAAGGCAGAAATGCATTCCATACTTTAAAAATCATGCAGCTTCACTCATGGCTATGTATATGCAAGTTCATGTATACATGTGCCTTTATGCTCATGTATTGTGTCTTTTTTTTTCTTTCTCCCAAAGCACATACTGCATCACTGCTGCTACAGGTATATGACACATCATATAACTCCTGATTAGATAACCACATTTCAGACAGATACAGTAAGCAGATTTTGTTGGATTTATCATACAATTTAATCAATTTCAGTTACAATAAAATGGAAAATGGAAATCATTGATCTACACTGGCGAATATGCCAGCATGGCACTGATTACTCTCTCGACAATAAGTAAGAAATGACTGGATGCTAAACTGAGCACATTCGATTGATATACTGCATGTTCTGGTTGAAAGAAGAAGAGCCCTGCATGCTTTGTAAATACTTTAAAGGTTTATTAAAGGACAAGTACTCAATTTACATAAAATATACACCAAAACAAAGTGCAATTACTCAAGAACATTTCACCACACCATCTTAAACACGTTTTTAAGGATTACTGAGCTTACATGGGCACTGATCAGGGCATCAATAAGAGAATCTATTTACTCATTCAACCTTTAACAAGTCTCAGAACCTGGAATGAGACTCCTAGCTTTCATAACTGATAAGAATCCCAAGGAGTTGATCAGTAATGAGCCAGGGGGAGTGACTCCTGCTGTTCCTCATCTCATTCCACGGCCCAGTGGGGCTTTTTATAACGCGCTGCACTAATAGACCAAAATCTTCAACTGCAGTACAAAATGGAACAAGGAAATGAAAGACTGAAAGACTGAACGTGTTTCTATTCACAGAGAAGCTGCTTTTTTCCTCTCTTTTGGTTTCCTTTATAAAGCAAATTGACACCAATCTAAGGACATAAAACCCATAAAGGAGATTATAAAGTATTGAAAATGCTCGTTAAACAGGTCAGTATGTCAGAACAGATTACTGCAGTATCTGATTTGATGGAATAAGTAAGTACTGAGTAAATACCACGGCGCACGGTGTGTACGGTGCAGTGAGATCAGGTCCAGGTCTGTTTCAACCACATTTCAGCTCACAGTACTACTCAGGATGTATGTATGTATACTCCACAAAACAGCAGGTAGAGATGCATCACGAAAACTAACCCGTGGGAAAAAAAAACCTAAAGCTCGGGGACAATTTGAGGTTGGACAGATACCAAGCTGAGGAAAAACAACAGGCTTCTGATCTAAATTAAAAACCAAAAGATGTGTTGGTCTCTGTTTCTAAGCGGTTCCCTCAGGCTCAAATCACAGTTTTGAGATGGATATGAGGCGCAGCCTACGAACTGCAGGTGGCTTAGCATTCATTCATCATAAAGTGACAGCCACTGGCACACTTTCAGCTTATTCTCTATCCAGGTCTGCTGTAAACCCTGCTCGAAACGTTAAATCCGAAGACCACAACGAGGAGAGATTTCATCAGTGGTCTAATTCTGTCTGTCTATAAACATCAGATAAAGCTCATGCCCTGACCCAAATGGCACATATGCAGTCTTTAAGAATGTATTGGTTTCCAGAACTTCCACAAGCAGCATGGCTGCAGCTCGGAGCAATCTCAGAAGTGACGTACACTTATGTAACTCTGTATGGCAACACAGGCTTTATGGGCTGCTGTATGTGGATTTGCATTCGACTGGTGTAGCTCGCTGTTGATGTCCTCATGTAAATTAAAGTAAATTCAGCCTCTAATATTGAACAGGAAATTAATGTTCAGTTCAATTCAATTGTCATCGTCACAAAGCAGATTTACAGAAATATATACATTCCGGATAAGTTTTACATTTATAAATTTATGTTAAATGGTAGTCATTAAACATAGCTTAAACATGTGGTTAATGCAAGTCTTGCATTTATTCACATTTAAAAACGTAAAACTTTGACACATAACAATAATCTTTAATGTCTGATTTGCTGATGTTGGTTTTAAATGCATAAGTCAAATCCAAACGCAGACAAATAGTTTCACCAATAAAAAGAAAAGTTAACTGATTTCCTAGTTGCCAAGTGTCAAATGAATAAATTTGAATGTAAATAATTTTTGCAATCATGGTTTGTGTTGCTCACCGATATTCTTATTATTCTATTATAATTCATTAGTAACAATTAGTAACAATTAAATAACGTCGACCCTGTCTGCCTTATTTGGGATTGTTTTGTGTGAAAGGTTCTGGAATTTGTCTCAAACTGCAACGAAGATTGTGAACATTAGTTTGTTGTGGTCACCTGAAATGTATCACCTTAACTTAAGGTACTTAGGGTCACGACTTGAGCAAGGAGACGACATAGTTTTAATACATAGATACGTTTTAAAAAAAATAAAATAAAAAAATAATTGTAAACATTGTGTTTTAATTTCAAATTCCACAATGACTGGCAGAACAAAATGCACCAGTTACGGAGTTACTTGTGGCATGTAAATTTTGTAATAATGGTTTGTTGAATCCATATAGAACAGTTAAATCATTAGCTAGTGTACAACTTACTGCCACGATGTCCAGTGACAATTAAGCTGATTATATCAATAATTGAGTAAGCTTTCCATTTAACTCCTGAATTCAAACTGATGGATATAAAGATATTACTCTCTATTTTTCCTTGCATTCACTATTAAAATGCTGATCAAAAATACATTTTCAAACATGCTCTACGACCTCAGAATGAACTCTTTCGTTGTGACCATAATTGAGTGTAGTTAAGCAAGCTGCTCACTGCCAAACCATGGTTAATCTATCTGCATGTAGCATTTGGGAGTGCGGCTTTTAGACACTTAGCGGGAGTAGTCCCAAACATAAAAGAAGGAAACAAACAAACAAAAACTAAGAAAGGAGAAAATGGAGAACCTTGTGTAAAAATAAAACCTGCTTCAATCTGGTGGGTTTTTTTTTTTCTTGTTTTTTTTTTTTTTTGTGTAACGGTTCGACTGTTCAGTCTGAATAAAATGACTTGCTGTTCGTCACAAAAGACGGTGACAATACAAATCTTTGCCAAGACACAGAAAAGGTTACCCACAGGGTTGCTGGGCTGACTCTATGCTCTAGCGTGAGTTGCACTATTGTAACTTGCTGCTGCAGTGATATCCATGCCTTTTTCAAACATAATGACATTCAGCATCGTCACTCCATGGCTTTAGGTTTTATTTTGTGTGTCAATTTGTATATGTTAAAATTAAAAATTTGATTTAGAATAAGATTTTTCAAATCAGAGAAAAATCAATATTGCACAAGCCGAGCGTCCCTGCAGTAGATATTAGCTTGTATACAACAATCATACTAATCAGCTAAGTGCCATGTAGCACCAAAATATCCTGAATACAAATAACTTTTAAATAGCAAGCAACAGTGGTCTGAACTAGCGACTAAACTGAGTTCACCCTAACCCAGTGCACAGTGATGGCTGCAGTGGCTTAGCATTTTAACTGTGGCTAGTCATAGTCATGAGGAAATGAGGACGTGCCAATGCAGACTATGTGTTTGTTTAAGCAATCAATCAATTCCTACATATGAAAAACAATTTGTACACCGAGTCTGCATTGGAAGAATAGTAATGCCATTTGCAGCATTGACCAACTGTCGTAGAATTTGTTGCTGATTTGCAAACCATGAAAGAGGATTCATGAAAAGGATTTGCCTTAGCATAGGAGCCTTTTTTCACACATTAATTAATGCATGATCATTTCTACTCCACAACTTCCAAGTGAAAAAAGGTGGACAGTAATTTGAACGTCAACATTCAAGCCTTCATCTACTCATGCAAATTTAAGACCTGGTTAATCAAGTATGAAAGGCAGTGCAGTTCAAATTCTGGCCTGAATTCAGGCAGCATATTTTGAAAGAATGGTTAACGTGGCTGCCTCTCCGACAGTCACTAATCAGTGACACAGTTGCGTATAGGCCAAGAAGCTGATCGTCAATGTGCCAGTGTTTTCTATAGGTTTGTGGATTCAGCTAAATTCATACAACTGTTCAACTGACCAATCATGTCACAACAGTGCAATGCATAAAATTATGCAGGTACAGTTCAAGAGCTTCAGTTAATGTTCTGAAACTGGAAAGTTCACCTGGGGAAAGGTGACGGTTTTCCAATTTTGTTGAGTCTGTGCCCACTATAATCTTCTTTTCCTGTTCTTAGCTGAAAGGTGTAAAAGCAGATGTGATCTGCTATTCTGCCACAAGGTTCAGATGCTTTTCTGATCACCATGGTTGTAAAGAGTGGTTATTCGACTTACCCGTCTGCTCGACCCAGTCTGGCCATTCTGCTCTGACCTCTCTCATCAACAGACAATTACATGCAGATTTACAGGTGTTCCTGAGTGTATATATTTTTATATAACATAAATACTGCTGTCCCATTGAAGTGACTGATGTTGACGGACCAAATGAAAATATAACTAACCCGTTTCCCTTCTGATAATCGCGAAGCGATTGTTCAGCTAGGGCTGAAATGAAGATGACTGTTACATAACAGCCTTCTGGCCTTATAGTGTGTGTTGTCCTACATATAGCTTCCTGTAGGGGCTGATCACACATCAGCATTGTGCAAATGTGTGTGGGAGTGCATCTACCTGTGTGCAAGTGTGTTTATATAAAAGAGTGTTCATGTACAAGAGTTTGATGTCAATCAGTGGAGAACAGGGAAAGAAAATCTCATCTCATGAAGCACAAGCAACATTATGGCAAAAGGACATGCACGTGGGTTTATCTACAGCACAAGTGTGTGTGTATACATACATACATACATACATACATACATACACACACACACACACATATATATATATATATATATATATATATATATATATATATATATATATATATATATATATATATATATATATATAAAAAACACACACAAGTTTCTGGATATATCTGAGGAGTATACATGGAGAAAAATCTACTTCAGCATATATTTAGCAGGAATTGTTCAAAAGAAGTGTGCAGCATGTGTAGGACTTTGTTCAACTATACAGAGAGCTCATTTTTATCACACTATTTGAAGAGAAAAGATCACATCCTTTAGAGTATTGTTAATAATAATAATAATAATAATAACCATCATAAACAAACAGCATTAAAAAAAAGCTAGGCTGAGAAAAATCCACTCATACATCCAATCTTAATTACATGAGCTCAGTATGTGAGCTCCAGCAAACCAGAAGCAATGAGAGGGGGGGAAAAAAGCAGCATTCTGTTTCCTTCTATCTGCGTGTGCACGTGAATGTGAGCATCTAAATTAGCTTGCTCTCCGTCTGCACCATCACGTCTATTCATTCAGCGTAAACATCACAATCACATCATCTGGCAGACTTTATCTTCAGCAAACATAAAGAGACAGAGAGAGAAAAAGAGAGAGAGACACAGAAAGAGAGAGAGAGAGAGACTCACAGATTGAAGAAGTGATAGAAATGCTGCTGCTTCCAGAGCTTCTCCAAGCTGCATCTCGCATGCGTCTCTGTGGTGTGAGGCTCAAACTGAGCATGCCCAGAACACTACACACAGGTTTATACAGAACCACACGACTGAGGTTACCGGCAATACCTCATTCACTACTGCACAGGTTACTGCCCACTCATCAGACCTTATTACATGCAACATCAAACCCTACTGAAAGCCAAAATCCATTTCTATCAATTGAAAAATGGCACTGATTATGCTGATACAGTAGGTCAGTGAGAGAGAGAGAGAGAGAGAGAGAGAGAGAGAGAGAGAGAGTGTGTGTGTGTGTGTGTGTGTGTCCTGCTGTGCTTTTTTTTGGTAATGGACCTGGGCACAGCCTTTGTTAAACTTACTAGGTCACTGGTTTGAGTACAAGAAACAGATAGGAGAGATGGACAGAATACCTGTTCACCCCTTTATTATTAGTGTGGATTTGTCTATTTTTGAAGATATTAAATAAAAGGATCATTGCTATATAGCTGCCACTACTGCTGTGACCTGTGGTGTTGTCTGTTGCTACTTTGTCCTGTGGTCATGACTGCTACTGCTCTGACCTGAATTTTGTTTCTTCTTACAATTAAAAAACATCTAAGGTATATCGTTTGTTTTCTCATTAGTCTGGGCCTTCCCAAGCCCAACCCATATTTGATATTAAACCCGGCCAGTCATGTGTTCATGTCTTTATAATAGCACATTAAACAGTTAGAATGGTAACAGACAGTTGTTTAGACAGGTCGCAATATGATATGCGGCAAATCTGGTGAAGATTTGATTCAATTTGGAGGAGGAGTAGCAAAAAAAGCAGCTAGATGCAAGCATTGACGCTAAATTTGTTGCATCGCCTCAGGTCATGGTCCTGAAGTTGCTTACCATTAGTAACTGTCCTTTAATGTGTGTTGTATTAAGCCCTATTGCTAATTGCCCTTTATGGGATTAATAAAGTTGTAGACTAACTACCAAGTGTTGTGTCAGTGCGCAAAGTCACTGATACAGCCTCACATCATCTTTGGGTGTCTTTTGTGAGGCTTACTCTAAAGATGATTTGTGCCAAATTTGGTGATGATTGGACACAATTTATGGGGTGAGTAGCGAAAAAAACTATTTTTTGACAAAGTCCAAGATGGCAGAAAATACAACCCCAATTCTAAAAAAGTTGGGATGCTGTGTAAAATGTAAATAAAAACTGAATGCAATGATTTGCAAATCTCATAAACCAATGTGTTATTCACAATAGAACAGAACACAGAAAACATATCACATGTTTAAACTGAGTAAATGTACCATTTTAAGAAAAAGCCTTTTTTTGCCCCGTCCCTACTTCTTTGAGATATGTTGTGGCCAGCGAATTCAAAATTACCTTATTATTTTTCTTAAAATGGTACATTTACTCAGTTTAAACATTCAATATGTTTTCTATGTTCTATTATGAAAAAAATCTGGGTTTATGTGTATCATTCGCATTCTGTTTTTATGCATACCATGCAAATCATTGCATTCTGTTTTTATTTACATTTATTTACAGAGCATCCCAAATTTTTTGGAATTGGGGTTGTGTAATTAGGCAGAAATTGGCATTATAGGGTGTGATGAACTCATCTCGACAAAGGGAATCCAGGGATTTTACATTTTGGACAGGAACCAAAAGATATGACCATAACATACATCCAAATTAGGCCCAAATTTGACCCAATGGTGGCGCTAGAGCATTCGCAGCACTTGGCCCAAATTTGATCAGAATGTTCTTTCGACCATCCCCAAACAGGGTACCAATTTTCACAACTTTTTACTACACTGTTCTATGGGCTGCCACAGACAACCTAGCCAGAAGAAAAAGAAAAAGAAATGGTAGAATAACAATATGGTGCCTATGTACCTTCAGTGCTTGGCCCCCGCATAATAATTATTTCCTTTGAGATTCTGGTCCATGGAGACATGATTGCATCACACAATTCCTGCAGATTTTTCAGTTGCACTTTCATGCTGTGAATCTCCTGTTCTACATCTGTTTCACAGATGTTCTGTTTCACATCCTAAAAGTGTTCTACAGTATTCAAATCCGGTGACTGAGAAGGCCACTGAACTCATTGTCATGTTCATGAAACCAGTTTGAGACGACTTCTGCTTTGTGACATGGTGCATTATCCAATTCAATTCAATTTTATTTGTATAGTGCTTTTTACAATAGACATTGTCTCAAAGCAGCTTTACAGAAATATCAACACGGTATATAGATATTACCATTATTAGATGTACCATTATCGTGCTGAAAGTAGCCATTAGAAGATGGTAGATTGTGGCCATGAAGGGATGCACATGAACAATACTCAAAAAGACTGTGGCATTCAAGCATTTTTAAATCTAACCTAACTACTCCTTTTTTTAGGTTAGCTTTTTCTTAATGGTTTTAACCATTTTGTATTCAAGTCTGTTTTTTGTTTTTATCTGTGTATTTTTTTATTTTCTTGGTATTGTGTAAAGTGCCTTGAGAAGCTGCTTTAAAGGCGCTATATCAAAATAAAGTTTATTATTATGATAAGCTAAGGATTGATTGATTGGTATTAATGAGTCCAAACTGTGCTGAGAAAAAAACATTCCCCACACCACTACACCACCTCCACCAGCCTGGACTGTTGACACAAAGCAGGTTGGGTCGATGGATTCATGGTGTTGGTACCAAGTTCTGATCCTACCATCTGTGTGCCTCAACAGAAACTGACATTCATCAGACCAGGTTACGTTTCTCCAGTCTTCAACTGTCCAGTTTTGGTGAACCTGTGCCCACTGCAGCCTCAGCTTTCTGTTCTTGGCTGACAGAAGAGGAACCCAACATGGTCTTCTGTTGGTGTAGCCCATCTGCCTCAATTTTCAATGTCTTTTGCATTTTGAGATGTTTTTCTGCTCACCACTATTGTACAGAGTGGTTATCTGAGTTACTGTAGCCTTCCTGTCAGCTCAAACCAGTCTGGTCATTCTCCATTGACCTCTCTCATCAACAAGGCGTTCCCATCCGCAGATGTTTTTTTCTTTATTGCACCATTCTGTGTAAACTCTAGAAACTGTTGTGTGTGAAAATCCCAGGAGCTCAGCAGTTATAGAAATACTCAAACCAGTCCATCTGGCACCAACATCCATGCCACGGTCAAAGTCTCTGAGATCACGTTTTTTCCCCACTGAACTGCTGCCACTCCATTGGCTTATTAGATAATTGCATGAATGAGTAGGTGTACATGTGTTCCTAATAAACTGCTCAGTGAGTGTATACATATAAGGTATTTTACCTTTCATAGATAAAATGGAGCTCAAAGTGCTGTACAATTAAAGAGGTAAAATAATACATTCTATAAAACCATTTAAACCAAGAAAGATTAAAATGATAGAAATGTAAAAGGAGGACAATAATCAGAAATCAATAACCCATGAAGTGAGAGAAAAATGAGAACAAAAGGAAAAAAAATAAGTTTAAATAAATGAAATAAAGAAAAATGAGCAATAAAATACTAAACAAAACAGTGCATTAAAAGCCAAGTTAAGCCAAGCAGCTTTTTAAATAAGTTTATCGAGAGGGACTGATGGATTATATACTGAGAGTGAAATCCGAACACTAAAAGTACTTTCAGTACTTCTTCATGTAAAAAAGGAACATTCAGAAAGGCAACATTTCTTGATCTTAAAAATCGATTTTTTTGATGATTAGTACCCTTCTCCTGGGTGAACACTGCCCCCTTCCTTCATGAAAAAACAAACAAACAAACAAAAAAAAAAAGCACACCAGAAAATATTTTTTTTTCCAACAATATTCAAGCTTCAACCCCTCGATATCAATTTTGCTCTTCTGCAAGGGGAAAGACACACAAATCTAAAAAAGAGATTATTTAATTCTCCCCCTTAGTGTTCTCTGTTCCATTGTCTACGCTTACACTTCTCTAAGCAAAATCATTCTCATAAGAACTATTTTCCAAAAAACTAAATAAAACCACACCTAGCAGATTACTGGCACCCATAAATAAAAATTTAAAGTACATTTAAACAAATAGATAACGTTTAGATTATTGTATTACTTTTAAAATTGCATTTAATTCCAATAAATAGCTTTCCTTTGACCATTTCCTGTTTCCATTCATTACCATGCAACAATCATCTTCTTGACATGTATAAGTCAGGTACAGATGCATAAACATACTTCAGCTGTTAAAAATTAAGCATGTGTATTTGAAATGCGTCAAATCAATGTGTATTTAAACCATATACTATAACAGTGGCCCACGGTGGGGCTCATGACTTGGGGGGAGGTGTTTCATGTGGTAAATGTGAAATGTCTGAGATCTCATTTTATGAGATGAGTGATCTGAGTGTGATCTGAGGATAAAATGGCTGGATAACGCTAGCTGACTTTACATTCAGCATAGCACTCTGTTACCTTGTGACCTTGATTAAGTACCATAATTTTTTAAATTTCTGAATACAGTGACATCCTTCATCTCAGTGGATGAATTGAGACAGAAACCTCCTTATAAAGTTACTAAGTTATTGCTTGTATCTAACATTAACCCTGTATCTATAGTTTGAGAAAGAAAACAGGAATAAATGAGTCTGACAGAGATTGCGAGAGAGAGAGAGAGAGATTATCAACCACAACCATCAATGCCATCTCTACACTACCTCTGTCTAGTTGCCATGGCTACCATTCGTCTCTAATGCACACACACACACCCACATGCTGTTGGTGAAGGGCAGCACACTGTGACAAAGGAACACACTCCCCTAGTGCCTCGTTGTTCCTCAGTGACATGAGTACCACAGGGCAGCGACAAAGTGCGTCAGGGTCCCGAGGCTGAAAGAGTAAAGTCCTGAAGCTGAGAGAGTCGAGTACAGACTCGAGTTGACTTGACAGAACCCGTTGTTACACTGTAATGTTCATCACTGACCTGCACACAACTTCATTCTCTGATCTAATCACATCAGTGCCCCCATTTATCATCATTATCACAAACTATTTCCTTTGAAACCTGTGATTGAAACCTGTCATACCTCATTGTATCTCGTTCAATGTGAATAGAGACGTTAGGAAGAAAAACAACAACTTGGAAGGAAGTAGCACAGGTCGTTGGTGCTTCTTGTGAGTGTACCGAGTTAGTACACTTAGCTTGCTTTGCTAACAAAATTACAATGTTACTACGAAGATCAGAGACTTTCTAGGGTTATATCAGGATATTTTGGGATGAAATACTCTGAAATATAACAGAAATCACACTGCCATCAGACTTCACCAGAACCCCTGATCAACCAGCCACAATACAGCACTACTAACCCCTGTGGTCTACTGGAAGATAACATCTGTGGCTTGCTTGATTGACATACAAATTTACCAAATATTATAACTGCAGTAGCTTACATACAGAATATGGAATAGGAAAAAAGCTTACCTGTTCAGGTGTTCACAACATCAAGCAGGACATGAAACAGAAAGAGTTATTTGGTTAGTACTGGAGATATTACAGCCTCAAACAGTTTCAATTATGTTTAAACAGCTTGTTAAAATATCAGAATGGTGATTGTGGTTTTCAGTGAAAGATCAACATTAAAGAACAAAGTGAGGTTGACTGGCTGGTGTTCTCTCCATGCACTGTAAAATGTCAACATTTCACTGGAAAAGCTGAGAGCTGAAACACATATCCTGCAAGATACACAATTCAGTGCTCTAAAAGTCACAGCCTTACACTTTTATCTGGATCATTAGACTAGCTAGCCAATTAACAGCTCACTTCTAGCAGGCTTTTACTTTTCCACAAAGCACTAAAGACAATCACTATTGGATAGCAAAGGAGGCATAAAAACATGCTTTCAAAAAAGGGTCCTCAGTTTTCTAAGACGGTTCAGACCAACATCAGATCTTTGCCAAACTTTCTTTAGATTGCAAAACAAAAGGCTACACACAGGGTATGTGGTGGAAAGGGGTTTAAAGTGAAATTACAAAAAGGAATCCTTCTGGCTTAGCTAAAATGAGAGCAAAGCCTAAAGAAAAGAATTCTGGAAGCTTCCATAGTAAACAACTACAAACCTGCACAATCACACAAAGTTAACTTCCACAAACTCTGCGACATCATGAAAATTGATATTTTTGACATATATAGTTTTCTATTTCTAGCTGCTTTCGACAGGTTGGAACACTGTGTAGGAGTTTTCTGGATCAGGTCTTATTCAGGAGCCTGGGGTTGCGTCGTCACCATTGGCAGTTCTGAATCGGATATGATCACTATGACCTTCAAAAGATCCATTCTTCTGCCTGTTAGTCAGCCTTTATATGAATAATCTCATCAGGTTCAATCCCACAGTACAACTCAATCGGCTTCCCATAGTCATGCAGATGTTACCCGGGTATGCTCGGCTTTCTCAGTTTTATCAAAAGTGTACCTAATTAGGAAGAGTCAACATTTTCTTCGAAGAAATAAGAACAAAATAGAGATTATTGTATTTGACAGCACAGAGGAGTGACTCAATTAGTGTAGTTTTAATTCCATGCCTCTAAAATTCCATGCGCAACTACTATTTATTTACTTATTGGTTACACAATGTATCTTTTGTATTTACCTTTAATGAGTCTTATTTTAACAGACTGCTTTGTTGTTGGAAGTCTGAAACTTGTCTGAAAAGTGATTTAGTTAGTATTACAGGTTTGTCTGGATGACTCAACATCTCAGGAACACGTTTCCGTATTTTATTCTCCCTTGACTCAATGTCTCTTGTTATTTAATATTTTTGAACACAGATTGTATGCACTGCGGCCTCACCATTTTAGTTACTCTGATCATGAAGGAACAGCTGGTTTAAATTAAATGTTTGGAGACGCAGATAAAGGAAGAGAGAGTGAGCCCAGCTCAGCATGTGGATTTCCATCTGAATTTGAGTAGCACAATGTGGAACAAGAAAAACAAAAACACACACTGCTGTATTAATTCTGCTACAGTTTACTATGGAGGTATAATAAAGTCTTGCTGAATTGAAGATGAATAAGGAACTAGTTCCCCCTGCTGGTCTCCATAAGCTATCACACACATCAAACCCACCTAGAATACAGAACATTAAAACTATTCCACTGTATTTTATCACCATGAGGGTTTTGGTGAGAGCTTTTTCACACATTTCAAGGTTACATAAAAGACATAAATGGAAAACATAAAAAAAAAAAAAAAAAAACTTGTCTATGCTGATTTCAATTCCAGTTTGAGGAGTGACATTTTATATCATAGTACAACAATGAGGTTTTATTCAAGTATTCTAAGCTTTTTTTTTTTTCTACAGTTTTCAGGCCTTGTTTAAAAATTTTCTGTAAATAATTTCCATTTAAAAACATTGTAATTGACCATCAGAACCTGTGTTCACATTAGCAGTTTGTGTCACTTGTAGTTTGTCACTCGCAGAGCTTCAAAAATGGGGCGTGGCTATAAGAAAATAGCACAAGCATTGAAAATGCTCATTTCCACAATCAGGGCAATAATTACAAAGTGCCAGTCAACTGGAAATGTTCTGAATCAACCTGGAATTGGACGTGTGTCTATATCGTCTCAACGCACCGTGAAGAGGACGGTTCGAGTGGATAAAAAATCTCCAAGGATCACAGCTGGAGGACTGCAGAAGTTAGCTGTGTCTTGGGGTCAGAGAGTCTCCAAAACTACAATCAGAAGTCACCTACATCACCACAAGTTGTTTGGAAGGGTTTCAAGAAAAAAGCCTCTACTCTCATCCAAAAACAAACTCAAGCGTCTTCAGTTTGCCAGACACTACTGGAACTTCAAATGGGCTCGAGTTCTATTGTCAGATATGGTCACCAAAATAGAGCTTTTTGGTAATAAACATCAGATCAGATCCCTCGCCATGTATTCTCGAACCTCATCAGGCATTATAGGAGAAGACTACGAGCTGTTATCTTGGCAAAGGGAGGTAGCACAAATTACTGATTAAAAGGGTCACAATAATTGTTACACACCTATATTTAACAAATATATTTTTTGATAAACCTGTGTTTTGTTTGCAATTGTTCAATATCCAAGAGAGCAGAGAATTTTTGTGAATTTTGTTAACAAAAGATCAAAAAGTTAAACAATAAAGACAATGTTTGACAGCCTCTTCTGCACATATTTACCAAGGGTACCAATATTAAATGGAGGGCAGTGTGTGTATATCTAGTAACTAACTAACTAACTAGTTAGTAGAAGATACATACATACATACATTTTATTTATATATATATATATATATATATATATATATATATATATATATATATATATATATAGAGAGAGAGAGAGAGAGAGAGAGAGAGAGAGAGAGAGAGATACCCACACACACACACAGTATCTCACAAAAGTGAGTACACCCCTAACATTATTATAAATATTTGATTATACCTTTTAGTGTGACAACACTGAAGAAATGACACTTTGCTACAATGTAAAGTAGTGAGTGTACAGCTTGTGTAACAGTGTAAATTTGCTGTCCCCTCAAAATAACTCAACACACAGCCATTAATGTCTAAACCGCTGGCAACAAAAGTGAGTACACCCCTAAGTGGAAAATCTCCAAATTGGGCCCAAAGTGTCAATATTTTGTGTGGCTACCATTATTTTCCAGCACTGCCTTAACCCTCTTGGGCATGGACTTCACCAGAGCTTCACAGGTTGCCACTGGAGTCCTCTTCCACTCCTCCATGACCACATCACGGAGCTGGTGGATGTTAGAGACCGTGTGCTCCCCACCTTCCATTTGAGGATGCCCCACAGATGCTCAATAGGGTTTAGGTCTGGAGACATGCTTGGCCAGTCCATCACCTTCACCCTCAGCTACTTTAGCAAGGCAGGGGTCGTCTTGGAGGTGTGTTTGGGGTCGTTATCATGCTGGAATACTGCCCTGCGGCCCAGTCTCCGAAGGGAGGGGATCATGCTCTGCTTCAGTATGTCACAGTACATGTTGGCATTCATGGTTCCCTCAATGAACCGTAGCTCCCCAGTGCCGGCAGCACTCATGCAGCCCCAGACCATGACACTTCCACCACCATGCTTGACTGTAGGCAAGACACACTTGTCATTGTACTCCTCACCTGGTTGCCGCCACACATGCTTGACACCATCTGAACCAAATAAGTTTATCTTGGTCTCATCAGACCACAGGAGTTCCAGTAATCCATGTCCTTAGTCTGCTTGTCTTCAGAAAACTGTTTGTGGGCTTTCTTGTGCATCATCTTTAGAAGAGGCTTCCTTCTGGGACGACAGCCATGCAGACCAATTTGATGCAGTGTGCGGCGTATGGTCTGAGCACTGACAGGCTGACCCCCCACCCCTTCAACCTCTGCAGCAATGCTGGCAGCACTCATACGTCTATTTCCCAAAGACAACCTCTGGATATGACGCTGAGCACGTGCACTCAACTTCTTTGGACGACCATGGCGGGGCCTGTTCTGAGTGGAACCTGTCCTGTTAAACCGCTGTATGGTCTTGGCCATCGTGCTGCAGCTCAGTGTCAGGGTCTTGACAATCTTCTTGTAGCCTAGGCCATCTTTATGTAGCGCAACAATTCTTTTTTTCAGATCCTCAGAGAGTTCTTTGCCATGAGGTGCCATGTTGAACTTCCAGTGACCAGTATGAGGGAGTGTGAGCGCGATGACACCAAATTTAACACACCTGCTCCCCATTCACACCTGAGACCTTGTAACACTAACAAGTCACATGACACTGGGGAGGGAAAATGGCTAATTGGGCCCAATTTGGACATTTTCACTCAGGGGTGTACTCACTTTTGTTGCTAGTGGTTTAGACATTAATGGCTGTGTGTTGAGTTATTTTGAGGGGACAGCAAATTTACACTGTTACACAAGCTGTACACTCACTACTTTACATTGTAGCAAAGTGTCATTTCTTCAGTGTTGTCACATGAAAAGATATAATCAAATACTTACAAAAATGTGAGGGGTGTACTCACTTTTGTGAGATAGTGTACATATATATACATACATCTTCTACTAACTTAGAAGACTTATAATATATCTTCTACTAACTAGTAGGAGAGGGAGAAATTGTGAGGGGAAATTAAAAAACAAAGCGAAAAAAGCGGTACCACACATGCCATACGATTGGTTTGAGGAACATCCAAGCCCATTTGGATGTGCTGTACTGTGTAATGTCTGACTTGCATAAAGTTGAGAAAATTTAAACATATATATTCCTTTTTGCCCTGTTGCTTTGTAATGTGCTGCTGTTGCTGAAATCGTGGCTCTGTCCCACACACAAACTGAATTGATTACATAACTGCATAAATGTATGCATTTAGGGACAAATTTTAAATCGGAAATCTATACATTTCTGTAAAACTGCTTTGTGACAATGACCATTGTTGAAAATGTGACATAAATAAAACTGAATTGAGTTAAATGTTCCTATTAAAGTACGGTCTTTCATCATCATTATGTGCTTTATCTTGGTCGCAGTGAACTCTGGGGTGGACACTAGGTATGAGGTGGAGTGGTTACACCCTGGATGGGGCGGCAGTCCACTGCAGGCCACTATGTACACACAAACAAACAGCAAGACTGCACAACTTCCCTACTAAACAGTGCAACAAAACAATACTCTGTATACTATTCTGACTTCTGTTCCATTTTATTACTACTATTCCATTTACAGACTGGTGTTATGCAATTCTGGCCTCAGTTCAGATGCAGGCTATAATTAGCGGGTGGTGTCAGGGTGGTGCAGGAAATGCTAATCATTACTGAAATCAGTGTATGGTCCTGGGATCACACAAGCACAAACAATTGAAGTGCTGATCTAAGACAAGATGAACTTCAAACCGAGCCTTTCAGAGGGTTGTTCAACACTTCCACCAGCATGCCAGAGCTACAAAGCCACAATTAGCATAATGAAATCCTTTTGGCCAAGTTCTTCTTTCTTGTGTTAGCAGTTTGTTACAGTTTGTAGATTTGTTTACAATCAACAAAATCCAACCAGGAATGTCTTAAAGCAAATATGTTTAAAGGAAAGCATTAAGGTGGAAATTTATATGAGGCAAATTATAGCCTGTAGGGGATTCAATGCCTCTTTCTCAGAATTTTCACAAAATTAAGTCCAACAGATCAGTCTTCCTCATTGGCCTTTATGGGACATTTGTTTGCTCAGAGATGCTATTCACCGTGCTCAAGCAGATGAACAAACGCAATATGAATTATCAAGTGAATAATTTGAACGAGTGTATTGTGATTGCTTGGTGGTGGAGTGTCTCTGTATTCCTGTATGCAGCCAGGATTACCATTATTAACAAGATTTAAAGTCAGAGCACATTTCAATTACGCTACACATTAGCATGGACAGACTGGGAGGCCTGGGAGAAAAGTGTGTGGGCCGATTGCTGCAGCCCCTGAGGAGAGAGGAAAATTGACATGAATAACAGATCGCAAGATACTTAAACCTTATGAGCAGAAATCACATTTTGTTCTTATTCATTAATGCCAAAACAACTGAATCATTGAGCAGAGCTTCAACTCACTGTTGTGCTCTAAACCCAGATGACTACAGTCTCATGCTTCAATCCACTGATGCAGAACTCGATAATTTCCAAGTTACTTTCCCCCAGTTCCAATCCAAGTACTTTCAGGAAAAACATTTGTAGGGCTAGTCTCTGATTTTGCTAAATATAGAAAGAAGACCTATATGAATTATTTCTGCATGATGTGTGATGAGAAGCAGCACATATGATAACTGTCTTGTTCAGATTTGCTCATAAAAATTGTTACAACGGTCTAATCAAGTTAGAATATTGGGCCGAAATAAACTGAATTATGTTACAATCTAAACTTACAAAGCTGTTAAAATATCTTCATAAGACAATAGCTAAAATATCAAGTAAAATTTCACCAAGTAGTAAATGATACAAAGTGAAATCCTATGCACTGCCATATTGTTTTGACATCATCTGTGTTTATTACAGAGAACTCGGGCTAGGTGGATGTTGAACTTCCGAGTTGCACTTTTCCCGGTTGGAATACAATGAATTGAAGTATTCCACTATAAAAACAAATAAATAAATAACAGGCTGAGGACTTAATCTCATCAGTCCAGTAGGTGCCACCATAAGTAGGTCTCTCAGGTAGCTGCTGTCACTACAAAGCCGCTGTAGCTGAGGAATCAAATAGCAAAAAAAGTTTTGTCTCAGCAGTTTTGTGTCTGAAAAAATAACAGCAACAACAGTTCTCCTGAAATAGAGCATTATCCTCAAAACTGTGCCACAGGAACACAGACTGTTTATATGTATGGCAGACAGCTAGTTATTAGACAAGTCATTAAAATTCAATGGGAGGTTTAAAAAAAAAAAAAAAAAAAAAAAACCACTAAGAAGCTAGTCATAATGTCTTCTGTAGTGCAAGACGACTGAGACAGGAGTGGACACATTCCAGAAGTGTCTCAACTGGTCAGCTCAGAAATATCTTTTGTGTCTCTCTCAATCTCTCTCGTTCACAATAAAAACAGTCCTGGACTACGACGTGTAAATCTGGGTGTGGGCCGTTAACATTACAGAATTTGCAGCCTGTGTGTTTCAGTAGGCTTCTTACAGAACACATCTGGAATTACACACCTGGAACTACACATCTGGAATGCTGGCCAACAGTGCAACAGCTTCATTTCAGGGTGTTGGAAAGGGCAAAACAATGAGACTAAAAAAACACAAAGGATTTGTTTGTTTTTTAATTGTGATGCAGTGGTGCCTCAGTGGCTGAAGTTCTGACTAGAAGGTACAGAGTTTAAAGCTGCATTCAACTTAACTCTGAAGTGTGAAGTCGGAATTACGCCGAGCAAGGTAACTGTGATATGTGATGTATACAGTGCTGTGAATAAGTACTTCTTCTGTTTTTGTGTTTATCGCATAGTAAATCTTTCAGGATTTTTTTTTTTTAATTATAATGTTATTTATTGAAGCACAAAATACCAGTCGGGCCTGTCTGAAAATGTATTTGCCCTGTAGTTACTAATTTCCCAAATCTATAAAACTGCATTCATAATGGGGTTCAGCTGGATTAGACACAACCAGGCCTGATTACTGCAAACCCTCATTTAAAGGTAAGAAGTGCTGCTGTGTTCACGATTCATGCTGTGAGCGGTCATGTTGATTTGGTGTAACTTGCTTTGCCTTAATAAGTTGGCACTCAGACAGTAGCTTTTCCTACATTCTATGGCATGGCGCTAGTTCCTTCAGAACATCTCTGGAATAATTTGTTCCAGAGAGAGCGAGAGAGAGAATATACCACAGTGCCTAATATATAAACAATGTTAAATGATTACAGCTTTTATGTTTCTCATAGGCAGTTTAATAGCCGTATTCTTGTACAAATCAAATGTTCGTGTTTCACTGCTTGTGCACATCAAATTACAGCCATAGTTGCTTACTCGACACTAGGCCTTCACTTTATGTCTTGGTATAAATTAACCAATTCCTACAACTGCAGTTGTCAGTTGTTGTAGTATTAATGGACAAGAACAAAATGTAATTTTGCTTTTAGTGTGCATGATGCTCAAACATAATGGTCACCCACACGAAACAAAACAAACATGAAAATATTGGAACAATAAATAAATCCAAGAGTGAATGACAATGGTGCCATCCTATCAATTTTGTAGCATTTGACTGAATTTGAGCAGAAAGTATAGCTCTGTACACTTCAGAATTCATCCTGCTACTTCAATGAGCATTCACATGAATAATCACCAGTGACCCAGTTCCTTTGGCAGCCATACATGTCCATGCCATAACACCTCCTCCACCATGTTTGACAGATGATATGGTATGCTTTGTTTCATGCGCACTTCCTTTCCTTCTTCATACTCTTCTCTTCACATTATTCTGGTACAAGTTAATCTTGGTTTCATCTGTCCAAAGAATCTTGTTCCAGAACTGGTCAGGTTTTTTTTCATTATTATTTTTTTAGATGTTTTCTAGCAAAGTCTAATCTGGCCTTTCTGTTCTTGAGTGTTACCAGTGGTTTGTATCTTGAGGTGAACCATCTGACTTGCATTGATTGTAGCCTTTGACAATGATATGCCTACCTCCTCCAGAGTGTTCTTGACTTAGCTAGATGTTGTGAAGGGGTTGTTCTTCACCAAGGAAAGAATTCTGCAATCATCCACTTTAGTTGTCTTCCGTGGTCTTCCAGGCCTTTTGGTGTTGCTGAGCTCGCTATGGCTCGTTTAGAGCAGAATTCATGATTCTGTCAAAGACATGCCGTCATTCAAACACCAAAGCATCCCCACACCATCACATTACCACCACCATGTTTAAACGATATGATGTTCTTATTGTGGCGTGCTGTGTTAGTTTTAGGTCAGACATAATGGGAGCCATATCTTCCAGAAAATTCCACTTTCGATTTAACAGGCCATAGAACATTATCCCAAAAGACTTGGGGGTCATTCGTGAGACGAGCATTTATGTTCCTCTTGGTTAGCAAAAGCCTCACACCTCTCCCATGGATATAATTGTTCCCAGTCTCTTTCTAATGCTTGGATCATGAATGCTTACCTTATCTGAGGTGATCAATGCCTGCAGTTCCTTAAATGCTCATCTGGGTAATTTTGTGACTTCCTGGATGAATCGTCGGCGCAGTTTCATTTCTGGGAAGATTAACCACTGTTCCAAGCTTTCTCCCTTTGGAGTGAATGGTCCCAGAACTTTAGAAACGACTCTTTTCAGAATTATATTTTTCAATAACTTACTTTCTCATTTCTTCCTGTCTCATTTGATCACAAGATAGTGTGCTAATTGTTGAGACCTTTTACCCTACTTCACATTGTTGGAAAGGTTCTATTCAGGTGACGTTTTGATTCAACAAGGCTGGCAGAAACTCAAGGTAAGGAGTTTCTAGTCTAACTGAACCCAGTTATCAAGTAAACTTGGTTAATTAATGAAGCACATTAAGTTTCAACATGCATAGCAAATGAAAACTTATCTTGTGAAAATAATCAGGGAGGAGTTGTGAACAGCGATATTGTGTGCTTAGCATCAAAGCTGAAAAACACCCAAGATGGCACCAAGCCCACTGCCTGGGAGCACAGGCTAGCAAACAAGCCCAGGCCCAGATAACTCTTTACACCACAGTAAACGTATAAAGAAAACCAACTTATGCGGCTCATACAGCATTTTGGGAAATTATGGGTTGTGAGGTTTGTGGTTGCACAGTATTACAATACTGCACCAGTATCCTGTAGAAAATACATCGAGGCTGAAATGTGAAATGCCTTCGCGGAACTGTACCCACTCTCTGTTCCTCAGACAGCTGCTGACCTCGAGATGAAGACAGGAAGATGAACGTAGGTTGTACGCAAGAAGGACAACACGGCCTCCTCAGGATCAGGATCAGTGCAGGAGAATGAGCCATATCATCAAGAGAATACTTTAACCAGCAGAGGGCTCTTCTAAAAACACAGCAGTTGACTCTTCATATCAAGGGAATCTGTTTTGGTGCTTGCAGGACAGCAAATTTAAACAACTACTAAATATTTAACAGAAAAACAGAATTATATCTTTTTACAGTAAGGCTCAAGATAGCTATTGGTTTAGACAAACAGTTAATTTTCTTTTCTGGCTCACCTCTTTAGGTCTTATTTTTCCAGACACTTTCAGATTTCCTTATTACCTCCCTGCCTCTCGCCCTCTTTGACACACAATGCAATTTATTTTTCCCGAGAGAAAGACAAGTGACTGAGGGTCTTGTAACTGCTACCACGCTGAACCACAAGGAGGTCGTTTCCAACTCCCACACATGTCGTGAGTTGATGGAGAAGCAATCATCCACTCCTTCTGACACGCTCCTTCTCTCTCAATCTCTCTCTCTCACAATCGCTTTATCCCTATGACAAACATTTCAACATTACACTATAAAGATATTTTAAGTGTTTCTAGGTGGAAGTTTCCTATGAGCAAATTATCTGCTTCAAGACAGCAGGCTTGGTAACATGTAACTTCACTTGGCCTTAGCACAAACATGAGATAATGGTTCAACTCTTCAAAACTACAGTTCTTACAGGGAAAAAAACAAGTGATTGTTATAGTCCTGTGCCATTGCCAAGCGTTTTGCTGACTACTGAGGTATAGCTACATCTTCTCAACAGGCAATCTTGTCTCCTGACGACTGAGTATTGAGTAATTCTCAGCTGTTATAGTTGAGGCTGACAAGCTTTGCTTAAACTACATGCCAAAAGTTCACAGAGACCTAGGCTAAACACATTAAACACTACACATTTCATTCATACGGCATACGTCAATTAGAGCATAACTTTTTTTTTTTACCCTAACTCTAGGTCATTTTAAATCATTCTAAAAAGAAAATTCCATAAATAATTGTAATAACTTTTAAATGCTTCAGATTGACCAATAGTCATAAATAGGGCTCAATTGGGAGGGTGCATGTGGCAGCATTTAAGGATCTTCCTTTAGAGATAACGTCTTTATGTCTTTACTCAGCCACGACCTCAGAAAAAAAAAAAAAAAAAAAAAAAAAAAAAAAAAGAGTTGGACCTCCATAAATCCGGTTCCTCCTTAGGAACACCTGAATGTAAGACAAGCATGCGCCCAAACAACTGTATGCAAATATGAAAATACTGGGGCCACACAGACACCGCATGGTTCAGGAAGAAATAACTAATTGGACTGGGAGGCATCAAGTACCAAAGTATGCACATCCACCATCTCAATCAAAGACCCTGCTCTAAGACCGGCATTAAAAAGTCAAGTTTGCAGGTAATCACCAGATTCTTTGAGGAGCGTTCTCTGGTCAGATGAAAAACCAAAAAAACCACTGTTGTCCATTACTGGCTATAATGTACTGTGATGTCTACAGACAAAAAGAATGAGGCTTTTAATGTGAAGATGACTATCCCAACTGTGAAGCATGGGGGTGGCAGCATTGTGTTCTGGGAAAATGTGTTTGGCTGGAAATGTCAGCTTTTGGTCTCAACTTAAAGTCATCAAATCCCTAGTGGGTTTTTTTTTTTTTTTAGTAGAAGAATTTAAAAAGCATATTTTTGCATGACTTGTGTGCTAAGATTCAAGCTTCACCTGATAAATAACTAAACACAGAGCTGTACTGTATGCCTGGATTTTTACACTTCCCTTCTCTCTCCCTCCTTTACATACATACACACACACACACACACACACACACACACAGCAACTCAGTTTTCATAAGTAATAAATCAGCTTCTGTTCAGATACAAGCACTAAACACCAACACCTACAGGTTCTACTCCTACTTGTACACGTCAACCCACAGAGACTCCCATAGAGACTCACCATCTCTGATACACACAAAATTTAATGAATAATTTAATTAACAGACTTAACTAACACACTTTTTTTTTAACTAAAATAATCTGTCCACTGATAGAGATTATATCAGTTATGCAAATATTATTATTAAATAATATTAATATTATTGTATGCAAATATATATTAACATATATTAAGTTACAAATCCTACATACACTAGTGAGGGCTGCCATAGTCCCAAAGCAGTGACTGAATCATGTTCCTAATGACACAAATGAGGGGGAACAGTCAGGTTTATGATTCAGAGACAGACCGGTCCTGCTGGGTGAGATTTATGATGTTCCTGCATGTCGGTGCCAGCAAAGAGAGGCTCTGTCTCTTACTGAACACAACTAGCAGAAATCAGTATCTAAAGGACAGAACTACAGTGACAGGGCTTGTAGTGACCTGAATCTTTGAGCAAACACTGCAGTGTTTACCTTTAATGTAACTTCACAACTGCATTGACTAATGGGAAGAGCAGTGTATTCCAGCCAAATACCAGAAAAAGTAATGACTTATCTGTACTAGGATTCATTCGAGCTGTAACTAAGCAATGAATAATCTTTATGGCGGCCAACTGATGGTACAATGAGACCAGGAGTAAAGCTAATAGAGGACATTTGTGGTCAGGGTTGAGTTTGCGCAACAGCAGTGCTACAAAACTGTGTAACTGTTCCAACATACACCACACTGGTGCATGAAGGAGTCCAGTTAAAACAAGAAACTGATTACACAATTTCACACACTATACTAGGGGTGGGCAAAAACAAAAATCAAATCATGATACTTGAAAACATTTCTACGATACTCAATATACAGTATACAGTACAAATGCCAAGTTTAGACAATTGAGTGCTTACATCTTTCTTGCAACCCACATATAGGTGTGATGGTCAGGTGTCCACATACTTTTGGCAATATAGTGCATAATAACAAAGGTGTGCTAACAAATTGTCAGCATAAAGTTCTGGAACCAATATTAGCCTCTAACAAAGTGATGGAAAGGCCAGGGCGTGGAGAAAGAAAAGCTGATCCAAAACACAGTGTTGCTAGAACGTTTGTGAACCCTTTAAAATTCTGCATTTCTGCATAAAATTTATCAGATCTTCATCTGCAAAGGTTCACATGCTTTTTTTGTCAAAGGTATTCAATGTTGGATTATTTTTCTCAATAAATGAAAGGTAAAAACTATAAATGTTATGTCATTTGTTTAATTGAGTTCTCTTTATCTAAAATTTATGCAGAAATACACAAAATTCGAAAGGGTTAACAAACGTTCTAGCGGCAATGTACGAGCTCGTCAGTCAAGCACGGTACGCAGAATGAATTCAGAAGTCTACAGAAACATTCTGTCTGCCTCAACAAAAGAAGAAGAACAGTTTGGTGATGTCAGTGGGTCACAGGCTTGATGCAGTTATTGCAAGCAAAGGATATGCAACCAAATATGAAGTGTTATTTAATTTAATTTACTTTAAAACATCCAAGGGAACATCCATTCTGTTATGGTTAGGCAGTGATGTACACACACATGTATACAAGAAGTTCTTGGTTAAAGGTGAAAAAGCAGTCCAGACAACATGATCTATAATAGCACTTCCTCTTCACCTACCTTAATATATCTTCGTGGACCAGCGATCCACAATTAAACACAAGCATGAAATTGCAGTGGTGGGTGATGTGACAAAAATATATCATCACAAAACATGATGATACATGGCATGTATTAAAATACATCATTTTGCTCATGAATTAACACTAGTGTTAAATTTACATATAAAACGTCTACACACCCTTGTTAACATGGCAGGTTTTTAAGATGTAAAACATTTTTAAGCCACGTTAAACCATGTCAGAACCTTTTTCACCTATATTGTGAAATTGCAACACATAAAAATCAAATGACAAACAGCCAGAAATGTTTTGGGGGGAAAAAAGGAAAACAAAAAACTTCCAATAACTAGCTTGAATATATGTGCACACCCTTTTATAATTGGGAATGTGGGAGTATTTAGAATCAACCAGTAATATTCAAACTCATGTTAAATACTAATTAATATACACCTGCCATTAATTAAAGTGACTCATTATCCCCCAAATAAAACACAGCTGTTCCTGTAAGGTTCTCCTGACATCATCTCAACTGGAAAAGCCATGGGCCGCAACAAGCTTATAAAACAGGTACAGGATATCATTGTTGAAAAATACCAATCAGGAAAGGGTTACAAAAATTTCCAAGGTATTGGATATACCATGGAACACTGTAAAGACAATAATAAAGAAAATATGGCATGCCTGACATTACTGGCAAACCCCTGGTTGCTCCCTACATGTGACAGCAAACTCCTGAATTCTTCAGATGTCTCGGCTACAGGGTAGGGTTGCAAGACAGAAGCTTCTTTTAACAAAAAAAAAAATAATTTCAATACAAAAAACAAAACAAAAAACCAACCATCCATCCAAGTCTTGCTAAAGTTTGCAAAAGAATATTATATCCAATCTCCTAAAACCATGTGGAATAATGTGTTATGGTCTGATGAGACCAAAGCTGAATATTTTCACTATAATACCAAAATATATATTTGGCATAAAAAAATAAAAAAGCACATCAAAAGAACACCATCCCCACAGTGAAGCATGGTGGTGGCAGCATCATACCTTGGGGCTGTTTTTCTTCAGCTGGAACTGGGGCATTAATCAGGGTGGAGGGAATAATAAATAGCTCCAAATACCGGTCATCAATTTTGGCACAAAACAAACACTTAAAATGAAGAAGAATTTCACCATTCAGCATGACAATGACCCAAAGCGAACCTCCAGATCAACAAAGGAACAGCTTCACCGAAACAAGTTCAAAATTTTGGAATGGCCCAGCCAGAGTCCAGACCTAAATCCAATTAAAAAAAACTTTGCGGTGATCTGAAGAGTGCTGTGTACAGGAGATACCCAGCCAATCTGACAGAGTTAGAATGGTTTTGCAAGGAAGAATGCCAAAATCTTGCTAAGTTAAGATGCTCCAGACTGATTGATTCTTACCCAAAAAATTTAATGCGGTGATAAAATCTAAACGTGCTTCAACTAAGTATTAGTTTAGGGGGTGCACACTTATGCAAACAGGTTAATCTATTTTCCCCCCTAAAATGATTATCGTTTTTCACTTTCATTTATAAGCTGCAATTTCACAATAAAGTTAGAAAAGGTTCTGACATTATTTATCTAGGTTTTTTTACATCACAAAATCCTGCTATTTTAACAGGGGTATGGAAAAACTGTCTATTGTTTAACCTTTTGTTCAAAAAATTCACAAAAAATTGAAGGATCTGGAGAGATTCTGTATGGAGGAATGGTCTCAGATACCTTGCCATGTATTCTCCAACCTCATCAGGCATTAACGGAGAAGACTCAGCTGTTATTTTGGCAAAGGGAGGTAGCACAAACTACTGACTAAAATAATTATTTATTACTTATAAATTAATTATCATTCTTTAAATGCAAAAGAGTATTGTGAAATACATGATCACAATATCGATATGTTGCCCTACATAAGTGCACATATACAAAACACACAATCTGACACACTTTCAGATTAAAGCCTAACTAGGTGTGGGTGATATGAGGAGTTTAGGTTGTGAATGATTAAAATGTCTTTACAGAGAGATCACGTGTACAACCTAAAGTTGTTGTACAACCACAAGTTGTTTTATGAACCAGACTTTACTCTATTCGCTAGTCCACCTCGCGTTCTCCCTGATAAACACATGAACAAACCAGCAATAAACAAGAGTAGGTGGTTCCTTAGCTTACACTTCCTCCTCGATTTGTTGGGCAACTGAGCAGCATACAACATCAGTTATATGGATCTGTTGGATTTTTCACACGGCCCAAACAATGGTTATTTGCAAAATATGCAAAGGCAAGATTGGCACCTTGAGGAGGCAAAACTAATTTGTTTAACCACCAAAAAAGCACCGCAAAGAGTGTGCAGAAATCCAGAGAACACAGGGAGGGCATGTGAACAGCACCACAGCCAGAAACAGTCCTTATCAGAAAACAAATACGCACTGGAAAGCCATCACTGATGCATGTGACATTTTGCCTGATCAAGGATATAACACCCATCAAAATATGTTCAAAAAGAGAGGTTTTAAGCAACTTTGACAAATAGTTAATGACTTCCTGAGTTGCAAATTATTTTCGAACACCATCATTCCTCAGCTGTAATGCAGAGAGTAGTGAAATAATCAACACGAATCACATCACATCATTCATATATATATATATATATATATATATATATATATGATATGATATGATATATGATATGATATATATGATATGATATATGATATTTCTGCCAGATCCCCCACCCCTGAGCCTAACACTCATATATGCACACAGAGTCGAGGTCAAGAGCGGTTTGATTATTCAGAGTGACCTGGAGAAGCCTCGTCTCTTCCGCTGCTGTCAGACTGTAAGCTTGGCAGTGACAACAGAGCTTGAGCTATACAGATAAAAGGCTTTTAAAGCCTAGGTGGGACAGAGAGGCCTCTCTAATGCCTCTGTTCACCTTTTGAACTTAAAAGTTTGCACAGTCGACTGCACAAGCTGTAGAATGGTGCTTCATAAAATCTTCACACGCTCCATGTTACTACGTAGTAGTGAGTCACCCTGCATAGGCACTTTCCTCTATTCTGCCCTCTGGCAAACGGCTCAGGACTATTCGAACACGCACTACAGGAATAGTTTCTACACCAATGCCATAAGACTATTCCTCCCATATTAATGTGCGATAACAATGATGACACCGGACACGTTATAATAGCAATAATGTCACTTTGCAACTTGTCACTTTATGCCTTATTGTATTGTCACATTGTCAAGCAATTATTTTTTGTAATTCCTGTACATTTTTGTAATTTCTGCACACACGTATACTTGTGTACATAGCAGTGATGTATCTCTTGTATTCAGTGGCGTAACGAGCTAACACCAGTTAAAATAATTAGACAGACGCTCACTTACATCATAGCAGCAATTTCTGGGCTTTCTTCTGGGCGAAGTTTTCAATCAAACCCTTAAGATCCAGCTGGCGGGCCCGGGCACTCTCAGTCGAGAGTATGGCAAGTCCAGAGAGACTGCTCTGTCCCATTGAGCTGCTCAGATAGTTTATCAAGTTCAGTTTAGAAAAAGAATGCTCGGCAGAAGCCACCGTCACTGAGCTATCTTTTTAAAGAAATGTCCCATTTTTGGCAGCTTATTTTTTTTCTTTCTCTGATGCCTCTTTTAGTTTTCGCTTCTGAAAGCTGCTTTTGTGTCTATACTTAAAATCCATGGCATCGCTGTTTAACTCAAGTTCAACTAGGTTTTGTTTTACACATACTACGCATGTTCGCAATTACTAGTAATGTCCCAGAATACACAGTGCCGATTTTTTTTTTTTGAAAATCAAACCAAAATCCATCAATCCTTAAAAGAAATTCTTCAATTATAACCAAGCTCAGTTCAATAGTTTTATAGAAATACAAATATATTATAATTGTTTTCTGGTAGTGTGTTATATACTTGGGTAATGGCGTCAAAGACACACCATCAAGCAGAAGTTTGATACAAAATCATGGTATTTAAATCGCCATTCATTGCTTCGGTGTTCGTGGGTATACTAATGTAAAGGCATGTCCTCCTAACGGATAATAGGGAACATATCCAAGTGTTTGCGAACTTCGCGGGCTCCTAGGGGACCTGGGCCCTGATGCAGTTGCATTACCTGCTTACCGATTGTTATGCCCTTGCTTGTAGGGCTGCACAATTAATCGAATATTGATCCCGATTACGATTTTGACTGCCCACGATTACACGAACATGATCGACTGCGATACTGAAGTTTAAAGTTCGTCCTCCGCTCATAGAAAACTCCGCTGCAGATCAAATCAAGCGCTTCCTAAACTTACAGCCAGTCACCATAGAGCGGCGGAGGGATGACGTCATTTGGTAACGCCAAAAGCCGGAAATGAGTTTGCGTTTTAGCACTCGAGCTGCCAGCTTCGCTTTGTGCTCCAGCGCTTGCGTGAGGGGAAATCGTGACACTAACATGTTGCTAAATGACGCTACAGAGGGTGCCGGGGACATTAAACGTCATCACGTCAAACAGGAAAAGTCTGTGCAGATAAACTGGTTCAGGTTTGCTGTGCACAATTCCCAAAACGAAACGTGGATCCACAGAGTAAATCCGTATTATGGAAAATGTTTTAAATAAAGTTTGGAGAAGTTGTGGGAAGCTCAGTGATGGTGACGTTGAAGTCGAGCGAACGTGATGTAGTTTGTTTATATCGTACGTTTAGCTGTTTATTTCTGGCGACTGTATTTAGGCTTCAAACTTCATAAAAGTTGTGTTCATTTGTGAAAATTATCTTGATGGACAGAACGTGTTAGTGTTGTAATCTTGTGTTGATCACAGAGATTATTTTGTGCAATCATCCAAAAGTCTGTGAAAATCCTATTGGGTTTTTGTCAAGGGAACCTGTACAAAATGATGTCATCCCTGCACCGCTCTATAGGGTGATTTGTCTGCGTCTCTCCTCCTGTAAACACTGTTATTGCCTTTTCTGCATTCGCCTGAATTGTTTTCATTTGGTTACAGATTGTTAAATTTGATGCACATTTTCATTTGGTTGATGGTATTTTTATTTTTACTTATCCTATATTTTGGGTTAAATTTTATTTATATTTTGCTTCTACGAGATGATGCACTTTAAGGACCAGTCGTATCTGATGTAAAGATTTGTACATGAGCAGGAATGTAGCACAACATGGAGGTGAAAGCAGCGGTCTGTTTATTTAAATGTGAAAGTGCAATAAAAATATGTTGTCCCTAAAATCAATGAATAATCGTGATCTCAATATTGATCAAAATAATTGTGATCATCATTTTTACCATAATCGTGCAGCCCTACCTGCTTGTATTCCTGTCTTGTCTATAGTCTTTGGAGCAGTGGTGGCCAAGTGGTTAAAGGCTCTGCGTAACTGATCAGAAGGTCAGGATTTAAAGCCCCAGCACTGCCAAATTACTACTGTTGGACCCTTTGGCAAGGCCCTTAACTCTCAACTGCACAGTTGTATAAATGAGATAAATGTGAGTCGCTCTTGATAGTGCATCTGCCAAATGCCATAACTGTAAAGTCAAGAAAGTTTTTCCATTGTACCTTGTACATGGTACTGTACACATGATAATAAATGACTGAGTTAAAAAATAATTATAATAATTTTTTTTAATGATATCACTGTATTAAGATTGGGCTATATGATGATATAACTGGATATTATAATAAATTATGTCCGTGATGTATTTTTATACGTTGTTTAAAGTAAAGATGGATGCTTTAGCATTAGGGTTAGAGTTAATTTTGTTTTAAATTTTTATTTAAAAAAGTTATTCTAGACATTAAATAAAGCAGTTTTTTTTTTTTTTTTAAATGCAAACACTAGTGTTTTTTCTGGCAGTTTATTTTACTTACTACAACCAGCATGTAAACAATTAATTCCTAATATAAATCATTTTAGGTGTCAGTCATTTTGAGACCTGTATACAGAAATGACATTTCTCTTCCTCTCAGAACATACAGCATTTGTGTTTGAACACTGCACTACCGGTCTTCGGCTCAGTTAGATTCACGCAGGCTAAATGCTGCACGTGTGAATTTAGCGTGGTACGTGCACCCCACCTTCAGAGCCTTTCATTTTAGTCAAATGCAGCATTATAAAAGGTAGGTAGGGAAGGTGAAGAGTATAAAGGGAAGTAGGGAGGGAAATGATTTTTAGGCCATGGAAGCATGCATGGAAGCAGGAAATATAGAAACTACTGTATGATACAAAATGACAGGCATTTAAGTACTCATATGACCCAGTGTCAGCTGGACACCGTGCTCACCCAGACGAAGTGAATGTTCAAAAACGTGCAAACTGACAACAGCAGTGGAAGCAAGAAGAACTCCCTCCTGTCATATAGATTTGATCATTGTGAGTGACATTCACTGGAGGTGCTCATAACAAGCCACAAATCTGACATCATACAGCCATAAAAACCATTCCCCAGTCAGGGGTTAACTTTATACTGCCTGAGGCTCTGCTACTTTCACAAAGCCGATAATTGCTCACTGCCAATAAATCTTATCGAGTCAATGACAATTAAAAGACAGCACAAACAGACACCCACCCCCGCCGAAAGGATGGGTTTGCAGAAAGGGTAGCTAAAAATTATGACAAGACAAGTAGAAATGTTGGTGAACAGAGAATTTGCGACAGATGTTAGCCTGTCAGTTCCCTCAAAATGGTAACACTAGACACACAAGGATCAACAATAAATGATAAAATGACAAAGATCCCATGTCAGCTAAGTACATGACAGAAGCTTATTCAGCAACAACCACTGATGAGGTCATTTCCTGTCTCCCTAAGGTATTTCACTGCATAGACATGCATCAACAGGAGCTTAGCACGCTATGCTAACTAGACAGATGAGACTTTAGAGAGGTGCATTACAGCTGAATCATATCTCACAAGCTGAACCTATTGCTCTGTAGGAAACACAGAATAGCAACCCTACAAGTAACTCTCACTTCCATTTGGACAGTTTCCTGAGGAGGCAACATAAGGTCATATAATAATATATATTATTATATACAGATACAGTGCCCTCTGCTAATATTGGCACCCTTGTTAAATATGAGCAAAAAAAGCTGTGAAAATTTGTCTGTATTGTTTAAAATTTTCATCTTTTATTCAAATAATTCACAGAAATGTTCTGCTCTTATGGATAAACAATTGCTAACAACACAGGTTTATAAAAAATATCTTTGTGAAATATAGGTGTACAACAATTATTGGCACCTTTTTAGTCAATACTTTGTGCTCTCTTTGCCAAGATAACAGCTCCGAGTCTTCTCCTATAATGCCTGATGAGGTTGGAGAATACATGGCGAGGGATCCGAAACCGTTCCTCCATACAGAACCTCTCCAGATCCTTCACATTTCGAGGTCCACGCTGGTGGACTCTCCTCTTCAGTTCACCCCACAGGTTTTCTATGGGGTTCAGGTCAGGGGACGGGGATGGTCATGGCAGGACCTTGATTTTGTGGTCAGTAAACCATTTCTGTGTTGATTTTGATGTATGTTTTGGATCATTGTCCTGCTGGAAGATCCAACCACGGCCCATTTGAAGCTTTCTGGCAGAGGCAGTCAGGTTTTCATTTAATATCTGTTGATATTTGATAGAGTCCATGATGCCATGTATCCTAACAAAATGTCCAGGTCCTCTGGCAGAAAAACAGCCCCAAAACATTAAAGATCCCCCTCCATATTTAACCGTGGGAATGAGGTACTTTTCCATATGGCTACCTCTCTGTGTGCTCCAAAACCACCTCTGGTGTTTATTACCAAAAAGCTCTATTCTGGTTTCATCTGACCATAGAACCCGATCCCATTTGAAGTTCTTTTTGCCACACATCACAGCTATATTCCTCGGTCTTGTCCATTTTTTTGAATGACTAAGGGAATTTGACCTACATGCCTCATATTTACACACCTGTGAAACAGGAAGTAATTATTGCACACCTATATTTAACAAAGATATTTTTTCTGGATAAACCTGTGCTCATATTTGCCAAGGGTGCCAATATTAGTGGAGGGCACTGTATATTATATCCACATCAGTGTTTACTTCAGCGGTTCCCAAACAAACACAAACAGGGTCTAGACATAAACTCAATCTCTTCTTCAGTTTCATTCATTTATTTTACAAATTAATATTTTTTACAAAATCGAAGATGGATTTTGTGTTTAGACAAGCCACGTTTACATTAACTGTAAATGTTAAATGTTGCATTTAATCCTCCAAATCTACATAAGCCAGACAGACGTACTGTAGCTTCTGCAAGCACACACAAAGTCATGTGTTGAGTATATACTAGTCTGCTTTGTGTCAAGCCCTATCACACCACCCCTATTTTAATTAAAATAATGAGAGTGAGAAGCAATAAATACAAATTATGTACAACTTTGTTAAAAAAAAAAAAAAGAGAGATAAGTACTGCTGCTGGATCAGACGGTCATGTTGATATGAACAATAAAGTTTTTATTCTCACTGCACTTTCTAAAGGATCGATACTGAGAGAAATGACTGGTAAACACAGAATATATTCGCTCGGCACTGCCTGAGGAGCTCTGTCTCACACTGCTTTTCTACACACTGTTTTTCCAGACTATTTCCACTCTTGGTGAGCACAGTTGATTATAAGCCTGTTTAACAAGATAAAATGAGCATTAAACGACAGGAACCCACACGGAAGGGAAGAAACCTTAACTGTGAAGGCAGACATGCTGAGAGATTAGGAAGAGGCTGATGTGTGCCTTACTACTAACGCAAACAGGGCTCCAGCTGCTAGCGAGCGGGGGTTAAGAACTAATGAATCGAGAATGTCATGTGCACTATTCAACATGAGTTCCTTACAAAAAAAGATTAGTGTTTGAATAACAGATGTCTCATTTACAAACCCCTGTAAATGTATGTTGTACATCCTAATCTCGTACTAATCCACATAGGTGTTTTGAGGCGCAGACATGATTTACAAGACGTCCCGTCTTGCTTCTAGTTGCTTCCTGTCACAGAGGCTTTCTTGAAAAAACAAAAAAATACAACAAAAAAAAAAACAAGACCTCTAGACACAGTCAAGAAACATCCAGGCTAAGAGGAACTTTCTGATTCAAATCGCACTGTCTTATTACAAATGAGATAGAGAGAGAGAGAGAGAGAGAGAGAGAGAGAGAGAGAGAGAGAGAGAGAGAGAGAGAATTTGTGTGCGTGTACACGTGTATAAGGGAGTATATTTCCCACCATGTAAGGGCAGGTCATGGCAGAGAGGAAGAGGACAGCAGCTTTTGGATGAGACGCAGGCACAGATATTACAGATCCTATTTCTTGAAAATAAATATCAAATCCACAGCCATGAGGCACACACAGCTCATCCATGCCATTTGAAATGAGACTGCAGCTGTATTCACTGTAAAACTCCACTCTGTCCATTATATTTTGCTATAGTATAAGAAGCTGTCCAGACCTAAATTTAGTTCTTGTGTTTTTCTGCCTGTTATTCCACAGCACAAATCTCCTTGTGGACATCACAAAAATCCAGCTAATGATTCCTGTTGAAATGAATCTCAGCGGCGCGTTTTTGATGTGAAAGTTTCATCTGATTGTTTACAGTTTCTCAGGCTTTGTTTTTGTCTTTCAGCAAGTGCAGACATGCGAGTGCACACACAAATTCACTCAGCAAAAATGACACTTTAATAAACACAAATAGCGAGTGCACACAGCACGTACAGTACACACGCTCATGCACATACACATGGCCGTTTAAAAAGGTGTGATAGTTTTTCCATTTCTGACTTGTACAAACATGGGGAAAAAAAATCTGTAGAACATGATCAAACAATTGTTTAAGCCATGGTGTCAGTACAAGTTTATTGACATAGCTGAGGAAACCTGTTTGGGAAAACCGGTCGGGAATGCTTGGCCTCTTGTTGGTCATACACCCTTTCAGTCCACCCCCACCTCCATCTGAAAAGTTAAGCACCCAGCAGAGCCAGATAATTCTCCAATGAACAGAAAATCACTGCATACTCAAAAAAAACTAACAAGAATTGCAGTAAAAATATACATAATAATACAGTAGTCATTATTACTGGTGATGGGGATGAAGTTGGATGCAGTGATCATAAAAGTGATGTCAGCACAATCCTTGCCAATAATGACTCTAATGAGCACGCTAACCTTTGTGTACATTTAACCATTAGAGACTTGCCAAAAATTTGACAAATCTTGACTCTTTAAATTGATGGAGGCACTGGCCAACACATTGACTTTTAACAGAGCGTTATTAATCTTGGGGATATTCTATATTCTTCTTTCTACAGGTAAACTGTTTTTAAAGAGTATTTAGTTGAACAGTAGAGAGAATGGAAATAAACTGAAACTTGCAGGTGTGCTTTACCTCCTGTGCATGCTTAAAGGTTTCATTTAATTTAAAAAGGTATGAAATGATTTTTGAAGGTGAAAGTCAAGCAATGAATAATGGTCTTAGAAAACACTGAGTTTAGTCAGTGTGACCAAAGCAAAAATGATTTTTCTTGCAGCATGTACAGGATTGTTGTGATGTTAATTGTATATTTGCTTTATTATAAAATAAATAAATAAAGGCACACACTTTGCTGGCTGCTTAATTTTGCAAACACATGTGGAGATTCCTCCACATTAAATCCAATCCCTCACATGCCACAAGTTTGTCAATATTGTGTTTCTGCACTATATTGCATTACTTGTGCATTCCTAATGAAAGAGTGTCTTATTAACCATTCTGGTAAGGATGGCATGTTGAGAGAAGGCACTGTTGAAACTGATAGCAGTGGTTAGAAAGGAACCCCCACAGACCTTCTTTGAGGACCTTGGTGGAATGAAGGTCCAGATTTACCTTGACTAAAGATACTCCTGGATATCACACCATGCAGTGGATAGGCAGAATTGTTCAGAATGTTCTTCAAAACTACTACCATGCTCTCTTCTGTTACAGAATTCAATAAGTTGAGACTGAGTCCTGTGATGGCACCAACCTTCCAGATGAGATTAATGAAATGCTCGGCATCCTATGCAGTGAGAAGTGGCCTGTCTGTCATGAATGCTGCATTTGTATTACCTTGGAAGTGGGAACTCGGAATTACATAATTTCAACCTCCATGCGGTCGAGCTACCAAGTAGGAAGAAAAGCACGGACGCCTCCATGTTCGTCTTTTGTTAGCAACAAGCTAGCCAGCTAACTGTGATGACTGATGTATAGTTACCTCCTTGAAACAGTATTACAGATTTACCAAGTGACTATGTATATCTGTTTTGTTACCCAGTCAAAGACACATGAAGGTATTACATGCACAGGAGAAATTGGCTGACCAATCAGAATGCCTTGCCAAGATTACCCTCCAATCAGTTTTACCAATCAGTCTTACTGATAATTTTTTAGAAACATTAGCAATCTACCAGCATATTTTACAATGGGGTACCAGGTGCCATTTCTTTTATGCAACCACCTCTTTTTCTTTTTTAAACCAAGCAAGCTGGTGTACATGGGCTGTAATGTGTATAAAAAAATAAAATAAAAACCCACAGTGATTACTGTAGAAATCTGCTGGAATGTGGACAATTTTTGAAATGAAAATTACTATGTAAATGGGGATGAACTTTATTGTATTCCCATGACAAACAGCCCACTTTAAACCAAATGAGGTAAACATATTTTGCAACTGCACCATGTTTAATACGCTTGCATGTTAATCAGTGTGGCCTTTTAAACCCTATACGTGTGGCTGACGCACACACAAAGCATGTGCATGACTTCTAACTAGAAAAACTATAATTATATGATTATAGATATAATTTCTATGTTCTTTCTATGTTCTGCAATGCTACAGTACAATACTAAAGTGACTGGTAATTACATTTGTGATGGCACAGAATAGTATATACAGTACTTTAGAACGATGTCCATACACACATGCACACACAATATTGGATATAAAACGTTTACACACCCCTGTCATGATGGCAGGCTTTTGTGATATTTATAAATAAATAAATAAATAAATAAATAAATAAATATGTCTGTGCCCATGATAGCCTCAGATTTCTGTTCTTGGCTGACAGGAGTGGAACCCAATGTGGTGATGCTTTTCTGCTCACCACAGTTGTAAAGAGTGCTTATTTGAGTTGCTATATCCTTCCTGGGATCTTGAACCAATCTGGCCATTTCCCTTTGATCTCAATCATCAACAAGGCGTTTCCACCCGCAGAACTGTCGCTCAGTTTTCTTGCTTTTTTTGTCTTCTAGCAGTCCAAAGGTGGGTGACATTATGACATACAGTCCCCTCTGAAAATAATGGAAAAACAAGGCAAATTCTTCTATTTTACCATTTCTGTTGTGTATTTCTTGTATTCCCTAGGACAGCTCTTTGGTCTACAGCTACATCTAAAAATATTTGAATATCATGGAAAAGTTTTTTATTTCCATGCGCTGTAAGCCGTGATCATCAAGATTAAAACAAAAAAAATGGCTTGAAATATTTCTCTTTATGTGTAATGAATCTAAAATGAACTTTTCCACCATATTCTAATTTTTTTTTTTTTGTTGATGCACCTGTATATATTGGTTAATCCTTTTTAACAGCAAAAGTAGACATTCAGAGCTATTTATTCGTTAAACCTTCAATTTAGCAGGATACACCTGTATTTCACTGTACTCTACTGTATATGTGACCAATAAAGACTCATTATTATTCTCACTGCCACTGGAACCAGTGCTGAGACAACAGGATCTTGGCAAGACCGATGGTGACAGGATAGTGGTATTTATATTTTAAATATTATGCTGTATGGTCAATTTGTGACTTTGGTAAAGGTCTCTGGAAGAATGTGCACTCACACAAGAGGTTATTCAGATAATTCTCACCATGTTAGTTATACAGAGTTAAAAGTACCACGGTTACAGTATATACCCAACTACTCTAGGGTTAGAGCAGTTCTCTTTATGACAAACTCATTCATTGCCATGTTCAGTATAGTTCCATGTTATCCACTGAAACTGTAGCTGAGGAAGGGGGGAAAAAGGAGTGAAAGTAGTAAATCTTCAGTAAACAATTACAAATATCTCCTCTGTGTACTTGGATTACGTGAGTAATCCAGCAAATCTCTCCATAGCTATTTACCATCATATACATTCCGTCACCACACTCTTCTTTAATACTTTACATGTGATGTGCTGTCAGCTAAAACAACAAGTAGCTCTTCAGCCAAAGGAATCTATCAGCAACAGTTGCTTATGCTTGGGTTCCGAGGCCAAATTCTGTACATTGCAGAGGAGATAAACACTTCCACACAAATCAGTGCTCAAATCAATGCAACCTACACGCAGGTTGTTGGGGGTTTTATTTTTGCATGGTATAGGTTTCATTGTTGAAAAAATTTTCTAGCACTTACGTGTTCATGCTGGGTGAAACCATTCAAAGGACCACATAATCCTATTATATACAGGTTGGTATGCATACAGAATACAGTTCATATTAAAGGCAACAACCCTACACAAAAAAACCTGTTCTGCCAAATCCATACGCCTCTCAGTCCAGATCATCCCAAAACCTCGCATTATATTCAATAGCTATTTATCTTCACCCTGCCTGCCAAGTTCAACATCTGCAAAAGAATATAACGTTAAAATCCTGAGAAATCCTGAGACAGCAGCCTGAGACGCAGACTATGAAAATCAGTGGTTAAAAAGCCATCTTCGGTAACATTCTGGTCTCACATAGATGACTGTAGCACACATCACTGAGGGCATCATCCCCACTAATGGGCATCCTTGTGAAGAAGTCTGGCCAGAGAATGGGAGGAGCCCACGAAAGGCTGCAGTTAGCCTCTCCTGCTGTGGCAACAGGGTTCCAGACAGGATTCAGTGGGGATTACTGGAAGTGCAGACTATATGGAAAGTGTAGCTGTAGCCAGAAATCAGCAGGATAATACTAGACACAGAATCAAGTCTAAATGGAGTTAGACTGCATCAGCTGTTTGCTATGGGGGGCTTGAACACAATGCACATGGACTTGTCTTGGTTGTCAATTGTGGCTTGGCGAAACATTTACATTTCATGGCTAAAACGTATCTATGAAAACCTGGTGTATGCTAAGCAACTGTAGTATGCTAAGTAAAAGTATGCTAAGCAACTGTAATTAAATGAACATAAAAAAAACAAAAAAAAAACAAGAAAAGTAACGAAAGTGGAGGTACTCGCAAGTGTTAGAGAAATTAATTCAGGATGGCAAATGTAAGTCAGAAAGTAATGCAGCAGTGAGCATGAGAATGATTTCTTTCTATGGTAAATAACAGCAGTGGAGAACACGTCCATATGATAAAATGAAGCACATGTGAGCAGTCACATATTTTGAGATATGAGGATGTGTTTTGGTTTTCCAGAAAGCATGTTTCTCAGTACAGTTGTGCTTCACTGATGCATTTGTTAACCCTTTCATTAATACACTATTTAAAAACATGTCCATGTTCGTTTATTTAGATTTTGACTTTTGCAATATATCATGAATATTAAAAAGCCCATGTTTTGGAATATCATGAGTAAAAAAAAGACACTTGGGAAAAAAAAATATGTAGATGACCAAAATTATAGAAAATATCCTTTTTGAACAACATAAAACAATATTCTTGACATTTCTGAAGTTCAGGACTGTTGCATGATGCAGCTGATGTTGGAGGTTTAAAAAAAATCTATCTTCAATTTAAAAAAAAAAATGTTTTACAAAAGTGCTCATTTCCTTAATTTGGCATTTTGTGTCATTTTGCACCGCGATCTAGAGATCAACAGAAATTAGGATAATGATTTCTGAAAAAAATCACAGTTGGACCTACTGTATGTAATGCACTTTGAGGTTTCGAACTCAAAAAGAAAGCGCTACATAAAGAAATATTATTTGATGTTGCTGGTGATGCATCTTGACCTTTTCATTTTTCACATTCAGTATAAAGCTCTAACTTGATACTTGATTCACTGCAGCTACACTGGGCTCGCAAATACAGCCAAAGAGTAAAAACCACAGGGAAAAACCACAGCGCTGTGTTAGGGGGCATAGTACACTGAATACAAATTCACCATCTGATATTTATTCACAATGAATGTATATTTAGCCACATAAAAATGCAGAAGGGATTGTGGAATGGCAAGAGGCAAGCATGGTCTAGAAAAGGCAGCCGCATAGCGCTGACCAATCACAAACTAGAAGGAAAAGTGCTGATGCCCAACTGCAAATAATAGTGCACACAGACTGTTCTTCCCAAAAATGTCAGACTTGAAATTTACTTTATAGCATTATCTCAGGCTATTAATGTATGACCTAGGCTCGTGCGATACTAATTTTCCCCCAATCAAGATTATGACGTTTCAAAATATCCACCCATCCATTTTCTATACTGCTTATCCTATAGGGCTGTGAGGAACCTGAAGCCAATCCCAGGGAGCATGGGGCACAAGGCGGGGTACACCCTGGACAGGGTGCCAATCCATTGCAGGGCACAATCACATACACATTCATACACTACGGACACTTTAGACACGCCAATCAGCCTACCATGCATGTCTTTGAACTGGGGGAGGAAACCGGAGTACCGGAGGAAACCCCCGCAGCACGGGGAGAACATGCAAACTCCGCACACACAGAACAGCGGCAGAGAATCGAATCCCCAACTCTGAAGGTGTGAGGCGAACGTGCTAACCACTAAGCCACCACATTTTAAAATATCACCATAAATGATTTCATTGGTCCAGAACCAATAAAGCCTTAAAGACAATAAAGACAGAAAAACAAACATCTCAACCTTTTCAGATTTAAGGAGTGTAGGCAAGAATATTATAATATTTACTGTTGACAAACAACGTATTGAATCACTTTTAATTATAATCCCCATTAAGATTATTTGCAAAGTGTTAAATTTGACACTTTGTAGGACTATCGTTTAAGGTCAGAATCGTTTGAGTTCAAAATCGTTGCACATGTTCCTCTTTCAGATAAAAACTGACCACTATGAGTGAAGTCCAAAATATACTGATAGATTTCGCTTCATATTAATGAACTCAAAACATTCTCTATTGTCGATACAGAAAGTGAGCATGCCACACGAGTTCATTCAAGAGCATGTGCATTTGGGGGAAGGGGGCAGGGCTTTCATGTGATAATGTGTTCCAATAGTTAATATCAGAGAGTTCAAAATCACCTGCACAGATTCACATTGTTGATTGGCTCATCTCTCATTTTATTCGGAAAAGACCACTCGTCTATTGGCATATTTTTTGAATGATAACTTACTAGGTAAGCACTTTGTACTACTGTACTCTGATATTAAAGTTGGAGAGTCTGGTAATATAACAAACATCACCAGATATAGTGGCAGTGTAATATCTTTGTGTAGGGATGATAAAATCATAATAAGTACAAGTTTAGCATGACGCCAATAACGCTACGTGATTGCAAAGATAAAAAATAAAATAAATGTTGCCTGGTCAAAGGTTTCCAAAGATGTGAGTGCTCTTGGCGAGTTAAAAAATCTGCTGTTTACCACTTCATCCATCTGGGTAATGAAAAGATTTGTTTGCAATCCTTGTTGTAGACAGACATGCATCTATGTGGTAAACGCAGAGGGCAGTGTGCATGTACCCTTACACACCCAAGTGTCTTCACTGTTATACCATCTCAGTGTCTTGCAGAAGTTGGTTTTTTCATGTTAATCATTACGAAGACAGGCCATCTTGCTCATCTGGCCAATGCAAACACGTGATCATGTCACACTAATGTGGAAGGAGACTTCATACAATTACAAGACAGACGTTTGAGTATTTGATGCTGATTATCTGTTTAATTAGGCAATGTGGCCACCATCTGAAAATAGAGATCAGTGGCACTGAAATACGTGTTAAGTGGGTGGAGGTGTGGTGCATAAATTCCGAGCTGATGGTGTAAAAAAAAAATAAAAATAAAAAAATCAGGACCTCTAACATTACAAAATAGATTAGAAGGCGGCTTTTAGCAAAGCTGTTAAAAAGAGAAGCACGGCAGCATAAAATTAAAACACAACTGCCTTCTACTCGCACAGAGGAAGCTATTCAAGCAAACTGCAGGGAGGGTCGTGAGTGGATGAAAAGAGAGAAAGAGCTGTGGCGAGTCTTAGTGGTAGGTCACAACTCTGTAAATCACACACAAACACGGCAAGAGACTCCCTGCACACTTTTCTTGCACAATAATGAACCCAACAAGTTAAAATATTTTAATGGCCTAAGAAAACAATGGCCCCTAGTCATCCAACCTGTGTACAGTCAAATGTGATCATAAATCATCATTTTCATGTTTAGCATATCAGTGTCTAGTTAAATAATTTGAGCATAACATTTGAACAATGTTAAACGTGCAGCAAAGAAAAACGTATAACTGTTTTATGGTGAATTTTTTTTTTTTTCTGAGGAGACATTTACAGAAGGAGTCTCCAATATCACTGCTTTGTAACAGTTATGGTGCTTCAGGATATTCCATAACATTAAATCCAACTATAAACCATTCAAATGTGAAACATGTCGATCACTGATAAATTAAACATTGTAATGATTGCCAAATCACTGTGGTATGAGTGGAATAACACACTCCAGACCATGCGGTTATAGCAAAATAATCCACTTCAGGGTGGTAGCAGTAACTATACTTCATCCGCCATATCACACCACCCCGGCATGGATTATTGTCATATAACTGATCTGTTGTTGTGTTACTCCTTACATTATCAAGATCAATTTCATCAATAATTACAGCAATTATACAGTAGTATAAGTAGAGTAATGTAAATAACATGACTCTCTTACTTAACAATAGTAGATGTGGATGTTTGTCGGCTCAATTGAGTAAATAGGTGCGTTCGTCTACAAAAGGCACAAAGTTCTGACCTGGATAATTTCATATCATATCAGTTTTAATCATTGCAGGTTGATTAATTTCTTTCAGCATTTTGTTTATATGAAAATAGGATTCCTTGTGTTGTTCAGAAAGGAAACTTGGCTCACATGCAATTATAAATGAAAATGTACGTAATTCTCACTTTAGCTAAATAAGCCCTATAGAGAACGGAAATAAAGGATACTTGGCTGTAAATAAAGTTCACATAATTACCAGTTTTATGGGGCTGTAAAATGGTTTAGTTTTCTTCGTGAATGTGACCTCAAACAGCTTTATAGAAAACAGAACACACATCCATCACTGTCTAGACACGTCTGCATCATTTCAGCTACACTGAAATTAATTTCTCCCACTTTCCTCTGATCTTGCATAACTGTAGTCCACTGAATGCTTGACACCTCTATAAATTACATGAAATTGGGTTGCGTGTAAATTAGTATGCATATATGTATATGAAGGTAAATTGGGGTCTTTCATATGCAGATGACATTTAAATATGTGGATGAATTGTCCAAATAGTTTTTTGGGTTTTTTTTTTTAAATAAGTTGTTGCCAAACAACTGAAGCTGATTCATCAGCTGTCCTCGAATTACTCATAAACCAGTTATTATAACAGCTCAAACGTCACTGCGTTGCTTAAATCTACACTAATTTCTACACAACTCTGATATATATGTATCTGAGAAGCGGTCTGACCGGAGCTGAATACATTATAAATGACGTGACAGCATGACTGGTGAGCAGTCCTGCAGCGGCTATCCACTCAAAAGTGCAACGGTGTGGAAATAACTCTGTACTTACCCTGACCTTCTCACTGTAGCCACACATAAATCAGTTGCAATGTACAGACAGATAGACAGACCAGCGTCAGCAAAAACCCAGCTCTCACTCAAATTAAGAGGAGAGCATCAAATTAATCAGCACTCCATCACCTCACATGCTGGTTGTTTAGCTATTTAGTGAACACTAATCATCATGACAAAACAATAAATAACAGCATTAGATGTGGATAACCTCAGAGGAAGTGCTGCTACTTAATCTTAATACCACAGCGTTCACCCTGCGTTCGCACGTGATTTCAGCGACAGCGGCAATCGAACAAGCATCAGCATGACAAGTGACACGCAAGTTGTGATATTTGCAACCTTATGCAAATGGGGTATTATGCAGTAAAGCTACAAATCCAAACAAACATCTCAACTCATTCCTCAGACCAATCGCATAATGCCTGCGGTAAATCTTTTCAATTCAATATCCCTCCCACAACTTCCTACTTGCAAGTTCCTACCTGCAAATATTTCCAGTGTACTACGTGACAAAAATGGAGAATAGAATAGGAATAACTAAGAGTTAAAAATGAAATGTGGGTGTAATATAGTCATTTTGAATAGTAATATACTCTGCTACCTATGAATAACTCATTTACCATTTATGGTAACAAATTATATATTTACTCAATTACCATTATGGTTGAGCACTATTTGTGATTGCTATTTCTTTAAGTCAATGCAGTGTCTCTTCTAAATTACAAGGATGGTAAACAGTAAAGCTGCACTTGCTGTTATCCAGCTCTTTCTTTCAAACCACACAAAATGTGCAATTCCGCCATTTGTCCCTTCGTGTAATTTGTACTTTGAGTGCACAATGTTTGCGTGGTCCCAGCACTTGAGTCCACACTCTGGACTGTTTCTCATTTGGGGTGGGGCTAATAAATGCAGGTTTATATTTATATGAAATGTGGCTTGACTGCAGAATTCCATACATCACTTTTGTGGATGCAGGTTTGCAAAATGGTACGCATTAGATTAGTTACTTGCCATGTGGCCCAGAGCACGAATAGCTTCCACACCTAACGTGGACGGTGTCATATTTTGGCTGAATTGAACCCAAAACCATCATTATCAAGAAGACCAGAGACTGGATCTCTGGACCGCCCCAGCACTTGAAAACAGAGATCACGCTTCACCAACAGAACGTGGGGCTCAAACGGCTCAGAAAAACAAGCATTAACGTGACCTAATCTATTTACTTCTAGCTTCTCATTCAAAGGTATTTAGAAAAAAAAAATTATGATCAAGAAAGTAATCAGTCTCAATCGATTTTACATCATCTGCTATTATATTTCAAAAGTGCTTTCCCCCCCCCCCCCCCATCACTGCAGTTGACTTACATAAATAACCCCAATGCACATAAAATGGTGGGAGCTTTACCAAGTGTAATCGCTTTAACAGTGATTATACGGGAAAAGAATAGGCAAAGACTGGTCAACAGATCTGGCTGAGTTGGAACAAACATTACAACTAAAGGGACTGAAAGCTGCTCAGAGGATATGTGGTCAAGGTTGGAGACAGTAATCGAGTTATTAGTTATTAGTGATTATTCTTGTCACATTCTTGGCACAAAAGTTTAACATTTATTTTTCATTATTTATAATTATACACTATTTGACCTCTTGTAACATCTGTGAAACCTAACAGGAACCACATGCAAATACACTTCTCTAATTACTCAGCCATTTGGCAAATAGCAAGGCAGCCTATTATACAGACACTTAGAAACACATTACTAACTTCCTGGCACTTTTTGCACCCTTTCGATTCATTGGCCAGTTATTTGGTTTGGATTGTACCATCAGAATTTTACATTAATATTACACATACTGTCACGCTTGATGGGCGTTTAGTAATCATCCTGTCATTTTCCTCTTTGAAGGGAAGAATACTAATATTTGCCCTCCTAGAAATCTTCACCTAGAAGGTACTACTTGCAGGTTTTTCTTATTGAAGATCCTGATGAACGTACAAAAAAAAAAAAAAAAAAACCTAACGTACTGTGAATATGCAAAAAATCTGTGCAGAAATTTCCAATTCTGTAATGACTGAATTGTTCAGCGTGAACTTTTTTTGGTGTACATTACATTTGTGCATAATTCACACATTAAAGCTATATTTCAATTTAAAATTGGATCTACTTGCAAATTCCAAAATGCGCTAATGCAATATTTTTTCCTCCATAATGTGCAGTTGAATATTATTATAACTACATTAGTTTATCCAAAAACCAGCATGGAATAACAGGTGTGAATGTCAAATTCTCCCTTTTTTGACCAAATATAGACCATTTAATATAAGTTCATCAGTTGTTATGTCATATCTGTTAAAACAATGACGGACATGTTTATAGGATAAAGTATTCGCCTGTACATACTCTTATACTGATGATATCCAGTAAGACTGATTCTGATAACGTTTCTGATTCTTACATGCTTGCAATATACCTGAATTTTTCCTACACACGCTCTGGTATAATAAACACTGCCTTGCCAAGCGATGGAGTTTCTTGTAGTGCGACATTGTATTCCTGTGGTATTTCAACATCTTAAATGGGCACTCAATATTTACACCAAGATTAAAATATCACCACACCATGTTCTCCCACTCCTTTTTAAATTTCTACCAGTTATTAACAATATTATGAAGGTAAAGGGTGTTTCTGAACATTTGATTCTATATAATAACCCTCTGGTCTGGACAGATGATCCCAGAATCAATGGATATCTCTGTCGCAGTCCCTCTCTCTCTCTGTTTTCTCCCATATAGCTCTGCGCCCTGATTTCCTATCTCAGTTGAATAATATTATTCTCTGGTCTTGGACCATTAGAGGGTTAAAACAAATGTTTGTTTGCTAAATATGTTTAATTCTCATAGTTCCATAGTTCTAATTCTCATAGTGTCTCATGACAATTTATTACAATGTCAGTATTATGTCCCAGAGCAAGAAGGGTGGATGTGAAATTCATTTTTTCCTCCAAACCTGTGGCATTCTGATGCAACTGGTGAAGCCCTCCCTCATCCCCTACCTCAGTCGGTCAATCACAGGTCACATACACACTTCCATCAAGCGCTACATCATCTAGTCCTATGACCAGAGAGGAGAGAACAACAGGGACAGAAGGAATCACGTATGAACTCCTGCTGCATAGCAGCTGCTGTGAAGACAATCTTTGAATCACAATACTGTTCCTAGGTGACATTGAAAAAGCAGATCCTCAGACTGCAGCATGATGAATATGTATCTGCAGTGTGCTTTTCAGGGCACATTACAGAACAGTCACAGAAAGAGGTGGCTTTCGAGTGTAATCGCACATTAGAGATTAGTGCTTGGTTTTAGGGAGTGAGCAGCAGACACAGACAAACTGAAAGTCTGAAAGCACAGCAATGTCCTGCGTGTGCAAAACAGAGTGACCAAGATACAGAAATCCACTTGTTCATGAGCCTTTTTTTTCAAGCTGGAGTAATGAATGGTCCCATATCATTCTCAATCTCTGGCTATCTGCCATCTACTGCTGCTGTAATTGAAGGAATTCTGCAGTGCACACAGCCACTGGTCAAAGGGCGCTGGGAGGAACTGGGCTTTTATGCTGAGCTAAGATGTGGCTCGTCATTTCTCTTGTCATTGTGTTTAGAGTCACTTCTAGATCAGCATAAAGCCTTATTCTTTGGTGTTATTGACGGAAATAACAGTCAGCCTAGTGGAATCTGTACCTGCCTTGAGGATAAGCATTCACAGATTATCCACATAGCAAAACGGGAAGGAAGTGCAGTCAAGTGAATGCGTAATGCACAGCCCGGAGAGTCTTTGCTATTGATGTTGATAGGAGATCGCTGGGGAATACACAACATGTCTCTTTTGTGTTAAGGAGACTCCGATACACAGCTTCTACGAACTTAAGGTCTCTTATCTCATCTCGTGGCGTATCAAGAGAGGGAGAGAGATAGGGTAGGACTCCATTGCCTGACCTGGAAAAGTATGTTAAAGTGATTGTTTGCTGTTGTCCGAGCCCAATTATTCCAGTCAAGCATTGAGTACTTGCGGGGTGGGGGATGGGTTACATGGGGAACGGATAGACCACAAATCACACTCATTGACTGAAACACACAGGAAAAGGAAGTGAGTGCCAATTAAACAGACTGCCATACACAAGCTTCAGTTCACACAAAATCAACAAAGCAAAGGAAATGGATGTCACCAATCCAACATCAATCCAAAAACTCCTCAAAAGTATATAGAATAAATTACTCAATAAATGGATTGTTTGAAAAGAGCAACAATAACAAAACAAAACAAAACAAAAACATCACCACATGACCGGGCATGCTGCTATGGGAAAATAATCAACAACAGGCTGGTGTGAGGTAGCTGATTAACACCAAGTGTTTTATTTCTCTTATACCACAGAGATTTATCCACTGATCACAATTTTGAATTTAATGAAATTCAATTTTAATTTAATTTCATACTTTCTGACCATTGAACACTGTGGAACATTTGTGAAATAAGTTTGATTCTGTTATATCTCACATTATAGCAGCGTAAAGGGATATACATGGTCATTCCATCACCAGCCTCTTTTCTCTTTCTCTTGAACTTAAGACAAAGCACTGCAGCTTGTCATGTTACAGAAAAACCCCAAAGTGTATACCCCTCCATCCTGAAAATGCTCCCGGTGACTATAGAGTTATACTTCATATTATACTTTTTCATTTTTATTTATTTTTTATTATGTGGAGCATTCCACCTTGTGAATTAGTTACATGGTGACTAATCAGATTTGAAAATTCAACAGTGCCATGGTCATTTCATCGATTATCAAGAATTATAACAATGTAGTGCCAACAGTGACTAGGAAGCCATTTATTAATACATCTAACAGCTAAACTAATTTCCATTTGATGGACATCTTTCGGTGGAAGAAGCAGCTCCGCAAAATATTTCCATCAAAAGGCTTGCACAGGTTTCGCTCAATAACAGTCAAAATGAAAATTTGTGGGGGGAAAAAAATGTATTGAGCTTTCAAAGCAATCTGACAATGTTTTGTGAGGTTAGTCAAACTCCAAGGAGCGAATAAAGCAGGTGTAGACTGTGCAGAAGCCGTGACATAACTGATTTATCCACGTGTGAAATGAACGTCCGCAGTGTACGATATAACCAGTGAAGCCAGGGTTCAAGTGCAATGTACCAAAGATCACAATTAAAATATGGTTAATTATAATATGTAAACTAATAATATGGTTGCAGCCTGAGCTGTGCAGACAGAAAGCATGAAAGCTGCAGTAGCAGTCTCTAGACTCCAGTGTTTGTCTAATGTTTTGGCTAAAACATTGTTTTAAAATCCAATGTTTTGGCTAATTTGTCATTAAATGTAAAGATTATTTTAAAAATGAGCTATATAAGCTATTTTTAAAACACATCTGAGAATATATTTCATTCAGCGGGTTGCACATTGATGTCTTATCGTTAGCATATTTGTTGATCAGCTATAGTAAGGGTTATCAACTTCTAGACTGTGGTCCAGATGCAGAAAGTATTTCAGCAGCGCAAACAAAGAATTTGGTGGGGCTGATCGGGACCCTCTCTGGTCTGATTGGCAAAGTGACAGCACAACTTGTATAAAATAAGTTGACAAAAATAACTGGACAGAGGAGTGTGTATTTATTCTCACCACATGTGTCATCAGTCTGTTAATATTTATAGTGACAAAACTAAGCATTAATAGTAAGGAATGAAAAGGTAAGTGTTCGCTATTCAGTCATGTTATTTGCTTATCTGGACAAATGAATTTCAGGGTATTTTCATATGTTCAGGATTTAGTCTGTTTGAATCGAACAGTCAATGTTTTCCTCATTTGTGTGGTGTGTTGAACACCGCACTCTCACTTGCATGCACTCAAAAACAAGAGTCTGAGAGCATCTGACCAAGGTGATTTCAGTCTGGTTCAATTGCAGTGAGAACGTCATTCAATCCCGAATCGACTCAAACTCAGACAGTAAACCAAACGTGCCATCTATGTCGGGTCGTGTGCAGAATTTTCCTGTAGATGCGAGCAGCTAAACTGGGCTGCAACTCAAAAACCAAGCCAAAGAACAGAGCTTTACCGCTGCAGAAATACAGTGGGGGAAATACGTATTGAACGAGCAAACATTTCTTTCAGTAAATATATCTCCAATGAGGCTATTCACATGAAATTTTCACCAGACATCAGTATTAACAAGAAATACACACACAAAGAAATACAAACATTAAAGTCCATAAACAAAGTGATGTGTAATAAAGTGGAATGACGCAGTAAAAAAAAGTATTGAACACGCTAACTGAAATGTATTTAATACTTAGCGGAGAAGTCTTTGTTTGTAATGACAGCTTCAAGACACTTCCTGTATGAGGAAATGAATGGGCCGCAGTATTCAGGTGTGATTTTGGCCCGTTCTTCTAAACATATTGTCTTTAAATCTTGTTCAGTTGGATTCGAGTCAGGTGATTGACTGGGCCATTCTAACACCTTGATTTTTTTCTGTGAAACCAATTGAGAGTTTCCTTTGTTGTATGCTTTGGATCGTTGTCCTGCTGGAAGGTCCACCCACGTCTCATCTTCATCATCCTGGTGGATGGCAGCAGATTCTTCTCAAGAATCTCCCGGTAAAGGGCTCCATTCATCGTTCCTTCAATTATATGAAGTCTACCAGTACCATATGATGAAATACAGCCCCACACCATGATGCTTCACCTCCAAACTTCACTGTTGTTGTAGTGTTTTTAGGGTGATTTGCAGTGCCATTTCTTCCCCAAACATGGTGTGAAGTATGACAAACAATAGGTTTTTCAGCTGGTTCCTTGCCTTAACTTGCCTTGCAGAACTGCTTTTTCTTAGCGTGCTAAATAGTTTTTACCTGTCTCACTCCACTCAACTTTAATTAAGGACGTTAATGTAATTCTTTATATTTCTGGATTTCTTGAGTTAATACCAAAATCTGGTGAAAACTTCATGTGAATAGCCTCATTGGAAATATTTCCTGAAAAAAATGTTGACGGGTTCAATACTTATTTCCCCCACTGTATCATGTGTTCTGGTTATTTGGACCAACAAATAAAATGAGAAAATAAATGGTGGATTCATACACAAAATGTTTTGCATTATAATTTATAATCATTTATATAATTATCTAAATTACACTGATCTAAATTATACATAATTATATTATTATACAGTAATTCTTAATATATTGAGTAATTATATTAGATAATAACGTAATTATCTAGTCATTTATTGAGCGCCAGATCTGTGTTCTCTGTGCTTTGGGGGATTTTTGAGCTTAGTGCACACTTAGTAAAAACGTGGGGTTTTTATCCCCCATTCCAATATTTCTGAGTGAAGGAGTCTTATGAGTATGTTTTCATTTGTATACACCCTTCAGCCAATTATTAAGTATGTGCAGTGTGAAACCAAACCAAATAAACAAAAGCAAAAGTAACAATTTCACTCTGAAGTAGAAAGTATGTTTCACTTTTTATGTGTACGCTAGGAACAGCGTACAGAACTTGTGACCCAAATTTCATCATCAGCAGAGTACTTGAGTACTGTATACCGCACCGCCCAATTTTTCTAACCACATGTATTTTGTATGTGCAGGTCACACATGCGCATTTAATTTAGTTGTTCCAAAAGGTGGCAACAGTGACCCAGGGCCATTGATTGTCAAGGTAGTTGAAGGAAAAAAAGGAATAAATGGAAGAGACAAGAGACAAAAGAGCACAGGTTAGAAAGTACCCGTATTTGAAAAATTCTAGCCTTAAAGTGTATAAGGAATGTATATGGGTGCTAATCATGGTGAGATATTGCCCGAGCATTGTTCTTCGTGTTGTGATTCTTCGTCGTCTGCATCCTTCAAACCAGAAGACCTGCCTTACTGCTCTGTACTGACTCTAGGCCAGGAGAGGTAGTGCAAGTTGTCGTAATGCACATGCGTCAACTGCCTTTGTATGCGTACATGTCAAATGGAGTATACTTTGAAAGGCTATGCATGCGACTTTCTCTACGACTGTTAAAAAAATAAAACAACCAAAATATACCAGAGCCTTGATTCAGTAAACAAGACTAACAGGATAAGCCCACTTATGTAGCTGTACCTACACAAATCTTTGGTGAATACTCATGCTTTACACAAACCTACCCCCATCGCTGGTGAATTTTTACACTTTCTTGGCAGATATTAGCGACTGTCCTGCACTCAACATGGCTGGCCAGCTCACAACACTGCTGCAGGTTATATGAGGTGAGACAGCAGATTCACTCAATTCACCAACACACGAGTAAAGCCTGGCTGAGTTTTATTTGCATGAGCCTGTGTTCCCAACGACCTATCACTGATCACTGCTGGTCATGGTTCCCAACACTGTTCCGCAGACCCATAGTGGTCAGTGGTGTAATTGCAAGGGAAAGTAAGAAAGTTTTTAAAATGATTAAATATATATATTTTTTTTGTTAAATGTATCAAAACATTCAAATGAGATGTTTTAAAATTAATCAATTTGGGTATTCATGTGCATTCACAAATTAGATGACGATCGTTCATTGATGGATTTATTTTAAATTTATTTACAAATGAAATGATCATTTGCAAAAACCTATGAGTAGACAAGTTCAAGTGTCGCATTGATGGATAAAATAAACAAAAGATAATTCAGGGAGTCAAATTAAATGTCACACCAACAATAAAATGTAAAAAAAATATGCTTTGATTCAATGTTAAATGTCCAATGTTAACATTATTAATAATAAATAATAAAATAAAGCAACATGTATAGAAATGACTGTTAAATATATAGCCTATAATTGATGTGGAGTGAGGGGGTCCTTGTGGATTGTTTAAAATATGCTAGAGGTCCAGAGCTCACAAAAGGTTGAGAACAACTGGTCTAGTGCATGTATTTTAGAGAGGTAATATCGTCTCAAATGGAAAACATTAGTTTTTTACCAGTCGGAAGAGTAAGTCTCTTCCTAGTCAGTGGCACATGATGTTACACATGTAATGCGAAGCCGCTAGCTTTAGCAGACACCCAGAGTCACCGACAATGACTTTCTTCAGTTTACTGTTTGTCAGCGTTACCTTTTATTCCCAACATGATCTCAGTTACCATCACATGGAGGCGTAATCATCAAGTGACAGGAAGAAAGTGTGCGACCCAAGTCCTTTAAGGCAGGGGGCATTTTATATTAAACACCACGGAGAGGATCAAACTTTATAAAGTGGTGTTTGTGTAGCACTGAAGCACGACAGTGATGCACGAGCACAAACTTATGTTTGTATCCAAAATGCTCCACTCTGTGCATGGGCTTGGGGAAACTGGTGCAAGTTGCTTAAAAGGTTTAGTTTAATTCAAGTTTATTGGCCTTATATGGTGTATGTGTGCGCTTGCAGTGTAACTTCTGTCCTTTATCGTAATGGAAGTGATCTATTAGTAATGAGGCCGCGTTGCTTCTCACTCGCGGTGGGAGCACAAGTAAGATCTGAAATGTCAAATTAAAACACTAAAAGCCCTAAAAGCAGTGAGTAACAAACCATAAGTTGTAGTGAAAGGGAGTTTTTATTATTAATTTAGGCCTGTGGTTTAATTCAGTGCATCCATAAAAAGTAATGCATATATACTATTTTATATATAAATAAACACATATACACGCACATTAATATATAAGTATTTATGTATATATACACTTATATGTGTAAATACTAATATATATATTAGTTTATATATGTATTACTGTAGTATTTAAGCATTACTTTTTATAGATGCAAAAAAGCAATTAAACTACAGTCCTAAATGAATAATACATATTCTGGTGTGTGTCCGCGTGTATTTGGTTCTTTTCAGTTTTATATAATTGAACAAACAGTTGTGTAAAGTTTTAGTCTGAAGTTTATATTTGTAACACCCAGTTTGTGGATTTTATTTTAAATAAATTTTTTTTAAAAAAGGGTACTGAAAGTCCCCCCCCCCCAATCCGATTAATCGGGAAAAAACCCTGCCAACTAATCGATTAAGAAAATAATCGTTAATGGCTGCCCTACCAACAGCGATTACTGTTCGTCATTGTTCCCAACAACCACTCACTGCTCACTATTGTTACCAACGACCGATCACTGATCACCTTTGTACCCAAAGACCAACAATTGATGAATATTGTTTGTGAACGACCACTCACTGATCACCACTGTTTGTCCCTCATAATAAATAGTCTTCCTGGTGATACTTACAGTAATAAAAGCAAGTTATTCCGTCTCTACCCATTTCCTGTGTCTATTCCCTCGCTACTTCAACTTCATTTTGTCTACCTTCATGATAGAAATTATAGTATTTTGTGAAGACGTAAAAAGACCAAAGAATAATTTATTCTATAAGGAAATAAGTTATGACCTGTTAGTCACACTATATCTGCTTGCAAATTAGTCTATAGCCTAGTTCACACGATACGATTTTAAGCCCCATTTGCAAGTCGCCAAGCTCGCAGACAAAAACCCTTTGATCGGAGGCAACTCAGCAAGCAATCGACGCTTGACAATCGACAGTCGATCGTTATGTGTGAACTACTCAACGACGCATCAAAGAGGCTTGCTGACGCCAGACATATTTGGCATGCTAAATATCTAGAGCTGTCGGGCAGCTCCACATGTCTTTTCCTTGTTGTTGTTTCTTCAGCAAAAATCATGATGTAAACATCTCACACCGCTTGTTTCTATCCTACGTCCATCTTCAAATAAACAACTCCTGTTTCGCGCGTGGTTTTTGCGTCATACATCCGTGCCACTTCTCGCGTGTTTTCGTGACAAAATGCAGTTTGGACAGCAGATAAAGTCATTGGAAGACAGATCGTGTAATGTGCAGATCGAGCAATCACGTAGTGTGAACGCCACAATGACTTCATGACTCCTGATTACAAGACAGCAAGTCGTGTAGTGTGAACAGCACAGCGATCTGCCGACGTTGAAAGTCGCGTAGTGTGAACAGCACAGCGATCTGCCGACGTTGAAAGTCGCGTAGTGTGAACAGCACAGCGATCTGCCGACGTTGAAAGTCGCGTAGTGTGAACAGCACAGCGATCTGCCGACGTTGAAAGTCGCGTAGTGTGAACAGCACAGCGATCTGCCGACGTTGAAAGTCGCGTAGTGTGAACAGCACAGCGATCTGCCGACGTTGAATGTCGCGTAGTGTGAACAGCACAGCGATCTGCCGACGTTGAAAGTCGCGTAGTGTGAACAGCACAGCGATCTGCCGACGTTGAAAGTCGCGTAGTGTGAACAGCACAGCGATCTGCCGACGTTGAAAGTCGCGTAGTGTGAACAGCACAGCGATCTGCCGACGTTGAATGTCGCGTAGTGTGAACAGCACAGCGATCTGCCGACGTTGAAAGTCGCGTAGTGTGAACAGCACAGCGATCTGCCGACGTTGAAAGTCGCGTAGTGTGAACAGCACAGCGATCTGCCGACGTTGAATGTCGCGTAGTGTGAACAGCACAGCGATCTGCCGACGTTGAAAGTCGCGTAGTGTGAACAGCACAGCGATCTGCCGGCGTTGAAAGTCATGTAGTGTGAACTAGGCTTATGATGTCATCTGCTGGCTTCTAGACACTTTCTGAGCATGCATGAGCTACATTCTCCTGAAACTAGCGGTCAGCATTCTCAATGGCTTAACAGGATACGAGCAAGGTTTTATAACACCAGTTTGTGATCAGAGGCAGGTGTAGATGGACTCATTTTCAGTGCAGAGTTGATAGTCTGGTGCAGACCTTAAAAAACGGGCTCTGCACAGAGTGAATATTAATAACGTGCAGGTCCCCAGAGGGAGAGAAGGGCCGACAAGAAGAACCTGTTCAGCCAAACCCAGAACTGAGTCAACTGAGAGAGAGAGAGAGAGAGAGAGAGGGAGAGAGGAGGGGTGTGTGTGTGTGTATTCGCGGCAATCTAAAATCACAGCCGCTAATCAGACACAAAAAAGCAACACTAGATGAGAGGAAGATCCGCCAATGGCTACAAATCAAACTCACTTGATGAAGCAGCGCGCTCCCTCGAATGTATATCCTTCCTCCCATCCTGTTGGTAAATCTAAGGGGATAAAAACAAAAACAAAAATTAGCCCTATTTTAGGAATTCGATCTAGGCATCCGTGTCTAGAAGAGCTAGCCTGTATTAGCAGCTGGGGAAGAGAGCAACAGCGTCTTGCAGCCACAGATCTGCAGTGCTCGTGCTCTTCTCTTTATCTGTGCTCCAGGCGGCTCTTAGACACTACATTCCACACCAAGACCAAGGAATGGGACTGAATTGACCTGCACTGTTTACAAACATAACATGCGGCTCAAATGTATCGCTGATCTGCTGAGGAAGGCACGTGAAGGTTTGCTGTTTTAGTTGTAAAAGTGATAAGAGTCGCTGGGGTTTTGCAACGCGTAGGCCACATTAAAAGTGTGTGGGAGTCGGGGGGGGGGGTCAGCTGAATACACGCTGCGATTAAATCAAAGCAGACACACCGACGATTCAGCGTGAACGTGACTGGGTGCCATAGGCAGACATGCATGTGGAAATGTCTTTAAAAAGCCGAAGTTTGGACCACAGTGACTGTGTGTTCATATACAAATCGCGCAAACTGCCAGTGCTGCTGTGACTGCTGCAGAATTCCGTCATGACTTCTTTTTTTCCCCCTGGCTGCGTCTCCGTCTTCCACACACACACACACACACACACACACACACACACAACCATTCCCTCTCCTGGAAAAAAAATTATTACCTGGAGTTTTCCTGTGTCCTGTAATCACCGCTTCACCAGTGACAGGATGAAGCCAAGTCGTACTCTTTGCTTCTTCACTGTTGGGTAAAAAAGAAATAAGAGCATGTATATAAAAAAAAAAAAAGAAAGAAAAAAAAAAGGAAAGAAAGAAACACTCGTACACCACCGCGGGAGGCTTGCATTCAAGCCCCAAAAAACATATCCAAAGGTTTTTAAATCCACATGATATTTACTTGATGAAGAACACTCTTCCGTCCCGGATCACCCCATAACTCCAAGAAGAAGGTAAGCAAGATAGCCAGTCGGGGTTTAGATCCGCCGCCATGTCTACACTACACTACAACTGAGGAGCAGCCAGCAGCAGCGCACGAGCTGCGCGTGTCCGCCGCTAACGCGCGTTCACGGCACTCCTGAGCAACGGAGCTGCGCGCGCACGCACCACAGCTTTTTTATAGAAATAAATGAAGAAAACTACATTAATGTATCAAAATGAATCAAGATTACAAAGCAGGCCAATGACAGCTGCGCTTGGAAATGTGCTGTAAAATGCAACTTCTAAAATCTTATTCATTAAAGTTCTTTTTATGTTCTTTAAGGGAACATAAAGGTTCCCTTCACACATTAGTCAGCACGAACAACTTGGCATTTCTTCAACGAACCTCCTTATAAAACTGCACAAATTGCTCCTGAGACTATTGATGTTTGTTTGTACTGTCACACCAAACGTTGACTTTATTCCTGTTTATTGCTCATTATAGTATTTTTATTTTTTTTTGTTAAAGCAGACATATTTAATTTCTTTAACACACCATATGTAACACTTGCGTTGATTTCAGTTCTTTTAATAATAACCTAAATAAGCCAAATAATCAACATCTGCATAACTGCATTAATGAGTAATATTAAACCCACTGGTTCATCAAAGCAACTGAAAATATCTTGAATATAGTCAAATGTATCTAGCATTTTCTCAAGCAATATTACAATAAACCAAATATGTTATAAGTTGATTAAATTTATTTCTAGGCATTTTGACTACTTTCAAGCTTGAAACTGTGTTGTTCTGTTGAAAGATAATTCAGCTTCTTTCTAGAAATAAATGCATAAATTGAGCAAAATTATCTGCCATTAGAGCAAGACTTTTTCAAGCTTGAAATTAGTCGAAATGTTTTAAAATCTAATATTTGGTTTATTGTAATCTTATAATAGGAAATACTCAAAAAAGAAAAAAAAAACTAAGCTAAATATCAAATTCCAATACATCCAAGACCAGTGTTCATTTTATTGTCAACATGTAACGTGGTGTATTTTAATTGCTGCTCATTTATGTGGACTTTTTTGTATTTGTGGGTCAAATAAACATTATATAATGCAGGGTTATTCCATTATTATAAAAAAGCATCAATTAATACATTATTTTGTTAATATTACTTATGGTTTATTAATCCATCCATCCATCCATCTTCTACCGCTTACTCCTTCGCCAAAGTTTATTGTTGTTTAATGTTAACTAATGCACTAATTCATTAGTTAAGGAACTCTTACTGTAAAGCGTTACCTGTATTGCTGAATAAATCAATTAACATCAATTACAGCCAGTTCTCTGTGCTATGGTTGATGCATAGAGGTCTAATGGGCCTGCTTTAAAAGGTACATGAATTGGAGCTGTTTGTCATCAAAAAAGAATAAACTACTATCATATTATCATAGAACTTTTTCTTATTCAATTATGATTCAGACACCACAAACATTTACTTTAATGATAAACTCAGTCATACAGCTTGATATTCATTATCTTTAAAAAGTAATAATTGAAAAACATTCTGGCTGCACGGTGGTGTAGCAGGTAGTGCTGGTGCTTTTGCAGCCCTATAATTTGATCCTGCACTCTGTTTGGAGATGCGTATGCTTCACCCTGTGTCCGTGTGGCTTTCCATCTGGTACTCTGCTTTCCTTGCAGCTCCAAAACCGTGCCAGTAGATGGACTGGCTGCTCGGAATTGACCACTTGGTGTGAACACGTGTGTTGTAACTCGTAATTCCTGACTTCTGACTAGGAAAAATGAAATATTCCTACTTGGGAACTCAAGGTGGTCTCCACAGCCCCAAGTTCCTCGAAAGTCCAGCAAGTGACATCAAATCCACATGGTTGCTAACAGCATGACCAGCAAACAAAGTAGCACTTATTCCCTTTAAATAAGTTAAGCTGTTTATACAAATATTTGCTTGTTAGCTGGCTAGCTTGTTCCTAACAGAAGACAACCATGAAGGCATCATCCAGGTCGAAAATTCTGAGCTGATTCCAAGGTAAGTAAAATGCAGCAATATTCCTGCCTTGCGTTTATTGTACTCAGTCGCAACACAGTATGTAGAAGTTCATGACATGGTGTTTCTACATATTATTAAAGCTACAACATTGTCTAACTTTTTTTTTTTTAAACCACATATACTGAGCTTGGTTCAGAGTCTTCATCTCAGAGGTGCCATTTACTTAATATTGCCTAACTGCCTCTCCTTTTTCTCACCTATGGTCTGTTTGTCCAGAGATTTGTGGGGTGTGTGTGTGTGTGTGTGTGTGTGTGTGTTTGTTCTTGCTCCCTGCTGGCTGGTAAAGGATCACTAGGTCAGAGGGGAGTGGAAAAGGAGAAGAGAGCTGGAGTTAACTCTTCAGCCAGTCAAGCTATGCTCCTTTCATTACATCCTTCAGTCTTTGGCAAGTTGTCACTTCACTCTTGATTTTTTCATATTTTTTCATATTTATATTTCTAGCTTTGGAGAACTTTCTATTCTCTCATTGAAAATTGGTGTGCAGAGGTAGTCAAGTATTGTCAAGTCACCTCTCAACATCCTATTATGGGGTTACTCAAAAAATTCACTAGATATTAGCTTATAGTATACTGTACATCAAGTGTGATTTAGTTTGAAGCATTATACATGTGGTCGTTCTTAATTGTTTGTTGTTATTAATGTCATTGTTATTAATATTGTCATTGTTTCTGTCATGTATATCACAGTCACATGACCACCTGCACCTGAATCACGGCATGTTAATGAGCACCTGTGTATACAGCCACAGTTTACACTGCACTCCTTGTCTTACGTTTGTCTTTCTTTGCCGTTGTCACTGTTGCTATGTTTATGGTCTTTGTTTCATGGTTATTCTATGCCTTGGGGTTTTGCCATATGTTCTTTTTTGTTTGTTTTCATTGTTATTAAATTCTAATAATATTAAACTTGCATCCGTCTCCGCCTCCAAACCGTGACAATTAATGTCATCCAATGCCACGGAAATCTTGAGCAGCTCCTGGTGTTAGACCAAAATTAAACACATCTAGGCAAATGGTGAGAAAAGAGAAGTAAGAAAGACAGCAGGGTTGTGTGATCCAGGTTAAGCACCTGCCACCTTTGTAAGATTACAAAAGCATGTCATTTTCCTTAGTCTTGAGGCATGACCCATTGTCCAGCCCAAGGTCCTTTAACAGCAAGGCAAATTGCTAGCTCAGCTGCTATATATTTGGATCAGGAAAACAAAACAGAGTGATAGGATAATGGTTTGCATTTTTTATTCATATTAACAATATTTAAAATGTTTATTTTACAGTTATTATACAGATCTAATATTCCACAAGAAGTCTTGTTTTTTCTTTATTTTTTAATTAGGTAGAGGGTAAAACCTAAAAACGACTGGACCTATTTATGCTTTAATTTTCAAGGCGTGTTTTAATTTTGCCTGCGTTCTTGTGCATCACATTACTTTATAATTATTTATTTAAAAACATTTGATTCCACACATGCATTCACATGTCTACATGCTTTTAATATCAATCTGAGCTTATTATTTCAATATTAACCACTATATATTTAACAGTATTACCTATAACTGTTTTTTTTTTCAAGTTTTATTTTATTTTACTATCTGTAATGTGGTTTCACTGTTGAGGTCATTTTGGCAAAATAATTTAAGCTGTCAGGTAAGCATACAGTGTATTTTTCTCAGCTGTACAGTCCCCTTCAAAACTATTGGAACAGCAAGACCTATTCATTTCGACATTTGGGTTTGAGATCAAAAGATGGATATGAGACAAGAGTTTAGGATTTCAGCTTTTATTTCCTGGTATTTACATCTAGATGTGTTAAACAACATAAAACGTGCAACATTTTGTATCAGACCATACAATTTGTAGGTGAGCAAAAGTGTAGGAACAGATCAGTCTTGAAGTAAATGAAAGTAAATAACAATTAATATTTGGATACATATCCCTTGCCTGCAATAACTGCATCAAATCTGCGACCCACTGACATCACTAAACTGTTCTTTCACAGGATTTTACTGCAGTTATTGATCTTTTTTTTTTGGGGGGGGGGGGGGCGTGAGGGGAGTTCTCCCTTCAGTCTCCTCTTCAGGAGGTGAAATTCTGCTCAGTTGGGTTAAGGTCTGGTGATTGACTTGGCCAGTCTAAAACCTTCCACTTTTCCCCCTTAAAAGTCCTGTGTTGAGGTGGCAGTGTGTTTTGGTTCATTGTCTTGCTGCATGATGAAGTTCTTCCTGATTAATTTGGATGCATTTCTCTGTAAACTGGCTGACAAAATGTTCCTGTAAACTTCTGAATTTATTCTGCTGCTACCATCATGAGTTCCACCATCAATAAAGATTAGTGAGCCTGTTCCAGAAGCAGCGATGCATGCCCAAGCCATGACACTACCTCCAACATGTTTCACAGATGAGCTTGTATGTTTTGGATCATAAGCCGATCCTTTCTTTCTCCACACCTTTCCATCACTTTGATAAGGTTATTCTTGGTTCCAAAACTTTTGAGGCTCCAATCTGGTAAATGGCGCACTTATATAGTGCTTCTCTGGCTTTCTGATTCCTACTGCTGATGACTGGTTTGCATCTTGTGGTATGTCCTCTATATTTCTGCTCTCAAAATCTTATTCGAATGGTGGATTGTGATACCTTCACTCCTGCGCTGTGGAAGTTCGTGGTGATGTCACTCTGTTGTTTTTGGGTTTTTCTCCACAGCTCTCACAATGTTTCTGTCATCAGCTGTTGTTTTTTTCCTTGGCCGACCCATTTGGTGTCTGTTGCTCAGTACCCTGGTGGTTTCTTTCTTTTTCAAGACATTCCAGATTGTTGTATTGGCTATGCTCAATGTTTGTGCAATGCCTCCGATTGATTTTCCCTCTTTTCTCAGTTTCAAAATGATTTGGTTTCTCCCATAGGCAGCTCTCTGATCTTCATGTTGCCTTATCATTTATTAACAACAAATGTAGTCTTCACAGGTGAAAATGAAGGCTTAAACCAAAAATGGATGTTCAGAGTTAATTATTGTTTAAACACTCAATCTAACAGGACACACCTGGGTAACAAGGAAGACCTGTCAGTCGCAGGTCTAATATATTTGTGCACCTAAAAATTGGGTGGTTTGATACAAAATGCACTATGTTCTATTTCATTTAACACATCTACATATTAATACTAGGATATAAAAGCTCAAATTCTAAATTCTGATCTCAAACATCAAATGTCTTCAGTGTACAGCAAAAAACAAATTAATTGATCTTACTGTTCCAGTAGTTTCTAAAGGGCACTATATATTTTACAAAACACCTATCGTAAGACCTAAAATAGACTGTATAGTCATTTTACACAGCAATGGAAGGAGACATTTTATGGAGTCATCAGGGCAGAGGACTTTGCACTTTGCACTATGTTTTTTAACATAAAATAAACAGTGAAAAAAGAGAGGCTGGTGAGGGAACATCTGTTTATAGCTGCTATAAGGCAAGTGATAACAGGAACTAACTTTCACACCATTAAATGTAAGTAAACAGATAGATGCACAACATGCTGTGGTATAAGGGGACATGCTGTTATTGGAAAATAGTCAACTTCGGGGTCATGTTTTATTCCTTACTTAACATATTCTTACTGACCATATTATTTGTGATAAAAAGGAAACATCTGTAAAACCAAACCCAAATTAAATGTCTTGTTCGTTTAATCATTTTATTCTACCAATATGCAAACAATTGTAGCAAATTAATCCCTTCAACTCTAGGAGACAATGTTTTTTTTTAATAATGTCTTGTTTATTACAAGAAACAAGTTATTATTTACTATAATAAACAATGTCTTGTTTATTATAGTATATAAACAAGCAAACACCTCTATACACATGTCCATGTAAATTCACATGTTTACATTTTTCCTCACACAAAACTATCTCCTGGTAAAATAAGAAACCCAAAAATCTCCACTATAAAGTTAATGTATTCATATTAACACATCAGCTCCTTTACTAAACAGCATGTTTTGGTACCTCAACCACATGAGTGAGTTTTTAGTCTTCACCCAGTAAGCATATTGAATTACCTTCTGTTTCCAAAAGCTTTGTGTTTGTCATGCTATGCCAATCTTTTGTCTACGCTGATCAAAAATAAGCTACACCCCCCCCCCCCCCCCCCCCCCCGCTGTTTTCTACCTATTATTCCACTGCTATTTGCTTGTTCTCAAATAAAAGTGTTGGTGTTTGTCTCTGAAAAAGAAAAATCACTCGATACGTTCCCTCTTCTGGACCTGTGTGCAGTCACTATTCAGGCATTCAATGCATTTATATTTATTCATTTTGCAGATACATTTATAAAGAGCAAAATGCAACTGAGAGAGCATACAGTCCAAGCAAGTTCAAAGTCCCAACACTGGCTCTCTTGTGGTGAGATCTGAAGTTACAACATTCCAGTAACTGGCAGCACTAAGGTACAAATCTATGCTTGCAAAGAGACTGAAGGATTGCTTCCTTTTGGAAGACAGTATTTCTGCAAGTTATGGTCTAAACAACTCTATCCATTCATAAGTGTGATAATACTTTTTTTTTTTTTTTTTTTTTTGATCATAGAATTTTTATTGGAAATTTGCATTTTACACATTATAACACCACACCCAACAACCCAAAACAAAACACTATTTGTAATGGTGGTATTGAATGCAGTGGTATTCATCATATATCCACATGCCCTTTAGTGATCTTGTCTCACCTGAGCACTTTCTATTTTAAAATAAATCCATTCATTTTTGATAATGCTTTATGTAAAAGCCTGAACTGCACTGAAATACAGCAGTACAACCAAAATACGTATTAATAACATGACATGGCAGAGACTGTGTGGACAGGCACTCTGGGTCCTCAGCACATCTGGTTCTGCATAACCACCCATTCAGCACATACACCAATCCAACAGCAGTCAAAACACCATTAACTCAGGGGATACAGAATAGTATCCTATAGTGCTCTCAACCAATTTGTCTCCTGTTAAAATGTGACTGTGCACCTGTCTCATCTTCATATTCCTAGGTTCACTGCAGCAGTTACACCCGTTATCTGGGCACTGGAGTAACACTCCCTGACTCTTTTTGTCATTTTGTCATACAGACTGCAGCCACTGGAGGTTTAATGCAATGACATTTTGACAATCTGATGTCATGTTCAGATTCAAACTGAAAGTGGGTACTGGAAAAACAAAACTTTTTAAACTCCTGAACTGAGATGCCCTTTGGAACTTTCCATCTTCTATTCAATGTAACAGATTAAGCACAAGGCAAAACAACATTTATCCCATAACAAGAAGTCTACAGTTGACAATGATAGAATATGTCATGATACTTAATAATATAGATTTATAGTGGTGCAAGTTGAAAGTTTGTGAAACCTTTAGAATTTTCTATATATCTGCAGAAATATGACCTAAACCATCATCAGATTTGTCAGTAGATAAAGAGAACCCAATTAAACAAATGAGACAAAAATATTATACTTATCATTTATTTATTGAGGAAACTGATCCAATATTACATATCTCTGAGTGGCAAAAGTATGTGAACCTTTGCTTTCAGTATCTGGTGTGATCCCCTTGTGCAGCAATAACTGCAACTAAATGTTTGCGGTAACTGTTGATCAGTCCTGCACATCGGCTTGGAGGAATTTTAGCCCATTGCTCAGGACAGAACAGCTTCAACTCTGGGATGTTGTTGGGTTTCCTCACATGAACTGCTTGCTTCAGGTTCTTCCACAACATTTCTATTGGATTAAGGTCAGGACTTTGACTTGGCCATTCCAAAACATTCACTTTATTCTTCTTTAAGCGTTCTTTGGTAGAACGACGTGTGCTTAGGGTTGTTGTCTTGCCTCATGACCCACTTTCTCCTGAGATTCAGTTCATGGACAGATGTCCTGGCATTTTCATTTAGAATTCACTGGTATAATTGAGAATTCATTGTTCCATCAATTATGGCAAGTTGTCCTGCCCAGATGCAGCAAAACAGGCCCAAACCACGATACTACCACCACCATGTTTCACAGATGGGATAAGGTTCTTATGCTGGAATGCAGTGTTTACTGGCTTGTCCACATGATCTTTAGCAAACTGCAGATGGGCAGCAATGTTCTTTTTGGAAAGCAGTGGCTTTCTCCTTGCAAGCCTGCCATGCACACCGTTGTTGTTCAGTGTTCTCCTGATAGTGGACTCATGAACATTAACATTAGACAATGTGAGAGAGGTCTTCAGTAGCTTAGAATCGCCCTCCAGTTCCTTTGTGACCTTGCGGACTATTACATGGTCTTGAATTTCCTCCATTTCTACACAATCTGTCTGACTGTGGATTGGTGGAGTTCAAACTCTTTAGAGATGGTTTTATAAACTTTTCCAGCCTGATGAGCATCAGCAACTCTTTTTCTGAGGTCCTCAGAAATCTCCTTTGTTCGTACCATAATACACTTCCACAAACATGTTTTGTGATGATCAGACTCCGATAAATCCCTGTTCTTTAAATAAAACTCACAGTCACACCTGATTGTCATCCCATTGATTGAAAACACTTGACTGTAATTTCACCTTCAAATTATCTGCTAATCCTAGAGGTTCACATACTTTTGCCACTCAAAAATGTGTTTAATATTGGGTCGTTTTCCATAATTAAATAAATGAATGAATAAAAGTATAATATTTTGTCTTATTTGTTTAATTGGATTTTCATTGTCTACTTTTAGGATTGGGTGGATATCTGATGATGTTTTAGGTCATATTTCTGCAGATGTATAGACAAAAGGATTTAAAAACTTTCTAGCATCACTGTACATCAGTTTTAGGTGTGTTACAATCCAGAAAGAGCAGAAAAGTTGGCTGAACATGCTATTAGAATGTAGTATGAAACCTAGACATACTTGCAGTGCTTCTGAGGTTCAAAATGGGATCCTTTAAGCAGCAATTCATTATAATGACTATGATTTTCCAAGAAGAGTTTCTTTTAATAACGATAGAGAGTGACCATGATGGAAGACATGCTTAATGAATGTACATGATGTACGATGATTTCCGAATGAATATTCTTTTTGAGAGCCCCGCAGATATATGCAGCTCTGTGCATTTGCAGGTTTGCATGAGCTACACTTTGTGGACACCTGACCATTACACCCATATGTGGTTATTCCCCAAACTGTTGCCACAAAGTTATATAAAATGTCTTTGCAAGCTGTAGCATTACAGTTTCCCTTCACTGAAACTAAGAGGCCCAAACCTGTTCCAGCATGACAATGCCCATGTGCACAATGCGAGATCCATAAAGACATGGTGTGTTAAGTTGGCAGTGGAGTGGACATGGAGTGGAAGAACATGAGAAGCCTGTACAGAGCCCTGACCTCAACCCCACTGAACACCTTTGAGATGAACTGGAATGCCGACAGAGCCTCAGGCCTTCTCACCCGACATCAGTAAGGCAGTGTTTCTGACAGGACTGAACGATGCATCTTCCATTCATATAATTTTAATGTACATTGGTGTTGGTTTCATGACCAGGGTTGCCATTTTCCTACATCAAGTGAAAAGGCTTATTTAGAAAAAATGTTTAGGAAATGCATCTTTTGATATATTTGTGTTAGACAACTAAAAGTTAAAAAAGTAAAAGAGATTTTAGACTCTTAGGCTCTGGATTACTGATCAGAAGGTTGGGGGTTCAAGCCCCAACACCACCAAGCTGCCACAGTTGGTCCCTTAACCATCTCTGCTCCAGGGGTGCTGTATCATGGCTGACCCTGTGCTCGGACACCAACTTCAACAATCTGGGATATATGAAAAAATTATTTCACTGTGCTGTAATGTATATGTGACAAATAAAGGCATCTTTTTCAAACAATTTTACTGTGATTTTCAAGACCTGGTAAACAACAAGAAATTGTGTGTGTGTGTGTGTGTGATTGTATACTGGTATGTGTTTTCTGCACTTGAAATAGGTGAGTTTCTCAATGGACTCATGGAGAAAGCCAATATTCATGTAGGGTCCATGTCTGGATGAGACAGTAACATGAACCCTACAAATTCCCACACCAACTCTGAGCTAGTTATTTGTCACGCTCTCAAGTGTACGTAGTGACTAAAATAAGACGAACACCAGTATGCAAAGCTCTCTCTCTTGCGCTCTCTCTCTCTCTCTCTCTCTCTCCCCCCTTCTCTCTCTGTCTTTGCCCTGTAAACAGGAATAAAGCAGTGAGCATATGGTGCTCCTCTGAGCCTGGCACTGGCCCTAAAGGAGTTGTTGCACAAGTCACATGGTGTGTGTGTGGGTTGCAGACCAGACCCAGTCATTAGCTTTATCAGTGCTGTTCAGCCAGTATTCCAGCTCAACTCAGATATGCAGAAAACTCAAATAATGTGGAATTTGTGGATTAAGTGTTTACTGCTGCTGACACATGTAACATGTATAAGGAGCAGATCAAGTAGTAAATAATTTCCAACAAATTTCCCTGATAATTCAATTCAGTAACATGGCAATTATTTCATATTATATGCTTCATCATTACCAGTAATTCTCAGTGTACCTTGAATACTGTTAAGTTGATTAAGCAAAATTATCTGCCATCAAGCAAAATATATGTAAAGCTTGAAATTAGTAAAAAAAAAAAAAAAAAAAAAAAAAAGTCAGAAATTAAAAGAATCACACAATGTTTCTGACTGGGCCTTAAGGCCCTGTTCTAAATTTACCCAGCAGTTTCCATTTGTGAACTGTCCTATAGTTATTTATTGGATAATTTGCACCTCTCTCTCTCTCTCGCTGGAGATTATAAATATGCTTTCTGTTAGATCTGGGGGATATTATTTGCCACATGCCAGCTGTCTGTTGTGTTTAAGCCTCTAGCAGTGAAGAGCAGCCAACCGTTTAACAAACAAAAGACGGCCATCTTGAAACACACCAGGCACATGCCATGAAACCTCCTATGCCCCTGCATGACCATTCGCTAATGCTGGCACTGTGCACCCATAATCAATATATGCACACTGACAGCTTTGCCAACATGGCTCCCTGCTTTTTTATTCAGCATGTGGAATTGTATGCAGCTTAGTATTTTCTTATTTTGGATGTCATCAAATGAGGATCAGAAAGTTGAGCATGATGAGTCTGTAGTCTACTTAATCAGGGTGCTGGTATCTCATCAAGCTCTCTTCAGAGCAAATTTTGGACACAGAACATTACTCCACTGTCAGCCATCTGAAGCAGTAGGGATTTTTAACCACAGTGAAACCAATAGGAAAAGGCATTTTAGGAGTGGCAGATATGTAATAAAATTGTAACCCATATATAGGTCCTGGGAGTTTAAAGGGTTAAAGGATTGAGTGATCTATTTTCTTAAAAAAAAAAAAAAATTATGTCAATTATCTGTCAAAAGAAATATGTAGAATATTTTATGTATCAGTTAGAATCTAGTTAGAATCCTAAGTTTAACACCAGAAACCCAAAAAGTCTTATCTTAGCAAGTGAAATATCTTGAATATGGCCAAATTTATCTAATATTTCTTCTTATGAGATTATTATAAAACAAATATAAAATTATTCCGCCTGTTTTTAGCATTCATTTATTTCAAACTTTAAATGTTATTTTGTTGACAGATTATTTTGCTACTTTCTAGAAATAAATGCTAAAAATGAGAAACATTATCTGCCCCCGTCTTTAAACATGCCTATGTAAAGCTTGACATTTTTAAAAATGGCTAAAAATAGGTTTAATAACGTTACAGTTTGTTTATTGTAATCTTGCTAAGATGTCATTTTTATCGCAACGTAGAAGGTTACATATACAGTATAAGGATAAAATAAGGAGTTTATTAGTTTAAGTGTGTTGACAAAAACCACTCATGTAAGAAAACAAACTATAGGTTTTTCATACAACACTAACCAAATATTAAATGAAACCTAGTGAGAAGTATATAAGAAACAAAAATCATGCTCTTTAAACATGACTTTAATCCAGAAAACAAGAGGAATGTTGTTATGGGATGACTTTCAGCCTCTAGACAAAATGCATTACAAAGGGACAGGAAGTAGTCCAGATGACTATTTATAGAACACTGTCTGGAGTGACCTAGTCTCTGAGAACAGTCCAACTGCAGAGTAATGAAGTTAATATGAACACAGAATTTCTATAATTCATGCTTTTTTATGTTAGGTAATAGTTTGACTCTCCATTTCCTTTTACGTCCACATTTACAAGTATTAACTTATGAAAAGTGAAAATAAATTGACTGTTGTGGGTACATAATAAGAGCATTTTCTTTGTTCAAGCTTAAACATCCAAACAATAATTTTAAAAGCAGCATCCCAGATAGATAGATCCAGTAGATACACTAAAGAATGTTCAGCCTGTACTCTAAGGAATGTTTCTTGGACTTTCACGTCAAATGCCCTAGGGTTTGTGTAAAGAGCCCAGTTTGGAGAAGGCCATGGTTTTCATCTTTGCCCCACCACATTTTTTCATCACCCTACATTACTGGCTAACCTTAGTTGTGTTCCTGGAATCCCCACACAGCTACTTTCCTAGGTCACATATCAGTTTGTAATTTTCATCCTCACTGATATTCACCAGGTTGTGTCTCCACTCAGAAAAGAGTATTGATGAAGACATTTGCCAATTTAATGAAAGTGGATACAAAGTGCATGCCATGCAAACAGATATTACTCATTCCCCAAGATTAGTGTCCACATGTGTGCAAAAGGCCTAGTCAGCGATTTTTTTCAAAATCAAAAAATCTCTCTTCCAGTGGAATAGCCAGAAATTCATTTCAGGGGGTAGAGTAAATATAGTAAATAAAATCAATGTGTGATCTGTACAATTAAATTGATTAGTGTGGTGTGTTCATGCATTTCGTGTAGATGCCAGACAGAAATATATGTAATGATATTATTCAGAATTTGAGTTTTATGTATTTAAGGTGTGATCTATTGTCAAGCAATATTGCCATAATGTTCAAGAATCCTGTAAAGTTAGCTAGAAACAATTAGGTACAAACATTTTATAGGCTTTTAAAAAAAGGAATATTGTGCACTGACTCAGTAGTTTGCCATGCAATAATGGCAAATCAATACAATGCAAAAGCATGAGAGTCATGTCATCTTCAATAGTCTAATACATTTTCAGTAATCAATATGGTTGAAGTTTAATATTTGGCACATTAGAACTAAATGGCAATATTCAGGATTTGGCCATCCCATTACTCCATATATTACTTTCCTACAGCAAAATCATGTTTTGAATATCTGTGTAAGTCCTCTTCAAGAGTCCTGTGGAGTTTGCTGAACACTATCAAATGTAATTTAAAAAATAATAACTAATTGTTATGATGATTTACCAGCATATTGTGGACTTTTATATACGATGAGCATGCAATGGATATACACACCCCTGTTAAAATAATTAATGTCAGACTTTTTTACATCTTTAATTTAAATTTTTTTTTCCATCTTTAATTTTTATGCTGCCAAAAAAATTGAATTTCCGCCTGTTTCGGGGGTGTACTACAAGAAAGGGTTAATGTGATATAGCAACCAACAAAATTCAAGTGAAGAACAAATAGTAATGTTTTAGTATACAATAATCTAATTATAATGGGGCCTACCACCCCCCCCCCCCCCCCGCCCCTCCCACACACACACACCCCACCCCACCCCCGATGCATCGACCTCCACATTAAAAGGACTTTGCGGATATGGATGTTTGAGAATAGGTGCCATTGTGATTGCCTCTTTGAGTTGGGTGAAGGCCTTTTCCATGGCCATGTTCCACCTGAGTTTCTTAAGACCCTTCTATAGCCATGACATGAGTGGGGCTGCGATGGAGCTTAAATGAATTGACAATAGAAGTAAGTGAATCCCAGAAATCTCTAGAGCTCTTGACAATAGAGGGTTTGGCCATTCATGTACCACTGATAATTTTCCTTGGTTCACGAGGACCCCTTCTGATGTTGTACCCCAAAAATGATTCTTTGGACACATGTAATGAATTTTCAGGAGGCAGGAGACTTGAAAGAAGTGGGATGCTGTGGAAGGGGAGTATATCAAAATGCTATCAAATTGTCCCATCATGTCACACAGCACATTGTTAATGAGACATTGGAAGACTGCTGAAGCATAAGAAAACCCATATGGCATTACACAGTACTTGTAGTGGCCTGAGGTGGCCACTCATCCCCTTCTCTGATACAGATGAGGTTATAAGCACTGCTTAGGTCAAGTTTGGAGAAGATTTTATTATTGTACAACTATTCTATTGCTGAGGGGACTAGAGGCAATAGATAGCAATATTTGATGCTTATTTCATTCAACCCTCTGTAAACTATACAGTCTGAGTCCTCTGCCTATCTATCCCATTAAAACACCCTGCAGGAAAAGTGGATGTGGAGATATGGTGCCAGCCATGAATTCAGTAGTCATATGCTCTGTGAATGGGGCTGTGATTTCAACTTTGCTAAAAATGTCTCAAAATTCTTGATATGCAGAGGGAATTTCAACCTCCGAGTCATTTTTGGGGCTCTCCACAGATGTTGAGGGGACTAGAAGCATGGAGACCTTAAAACAACGAGCGTGACAGTGTGCTGACCACTAGGTGATTGCTTTCTCCACCCTGACCACTATGGGGTTCTTGGAGGTGACTGTTACTGTGACCCAAACTATATAATTTCATGATGGAAGGTTCTGACTTTTAACATAGTACTTTACAGTGAGTGAGTGCTGTGAAAATGCTTAAATAGTGTGTGTGTCTGAGCGTGTGCATATGATTGAACTCAGGTGTGCATGATTAGTAATCAGGTAACTGTGAACATGACAGTGGGTGTGAGTGACAGGAGTTGTAGTCCATGCCGGCCATGTTTGTAGTCCATGGTGAGCTCTGTTAAATTGAGTCTGACACTGATTCCAGGGTTAATATAACTATCACTATGCCCTGGAAACACTGGGATAACTATTTCAAAAACAACAATTCCATTCCAAAACCAAGAAACTGTTATTTATAGCTGTCAATAATATGCACCTAATAATATTTTAGCAGATTTATTCCAGATTTTCATTTTGTTACATGCCAGGATGATCAGAAGTTTGCTGGACGCACAGTCAGAATCTATTATAGAGCTAAGATGCGCTAGGAGTGTCAAACTAGGGTCCTTTAAGCAACATGCTAATTAATATCATCAAGAAAATCCGACCCTACATCACCAAACAGGCTACACAGATACTAGTCCAGGCTCTTGTTATCTCTAAACTGGACTACTGCAACTCACTGCTTTCAGGCCTCCCAGCCAGCTCCATCAAACCCCTTGAGATGATTCAGAATGCTGCAGCGCGCCTCGTCTTCAACCAGTCCAAGAGAACCCATGTCACACCCCTCTTCATCTCACTCCACTGGCTTCCTGTAGCTGCCCGCATCAAGTTCAAGGCCTTGATGCTCACCTACAAGACCTTGTCAGGAACAGCACCCTCCTACCTCAACTCTCTCCTGAAGGCTTACGTTCCCTCTCGCAATCTGCGATCGATTAGCGACCGACGTTTAGCAGTTCCAACTCAGCGTGGCGCAAGGTCCCTTTCCAGAACCTTCACACTAACTGTTCCTCAGTGGTGGAATGCACTTCCAATCTCAGTCCGGACCGCAGAATCTCTCACCATCTTCAAAAAACAGCTAAAGACCCACCTCTTCCATGAACACCTAACCAACTCATAATAAAAAAAAAAATAATAATAAAAAAAAAAAAAAAATGCACTTACACCTCTACTCTGCACTTTGCTTCTTCTGGAATTCAATTAATAGATCGTGTATGGTAGCACTTCTTGTATTGTTCTCTGCTTGATATATCGCTTTGCTTGTATCTTTCTCATTTGTAAGTCGCTTTGGATAAAAGCATGTGCTAAGTGAATAAATGTAAATGTAAATGTAAATGTAATATATGATACATATTCTGAGGACATTTCCTTTAAATAACAATGGAGAACAATCATTTAAGAATGCTGAAAAACACATGCAATGAGCATACAGTACCAGGTTTTTTTTTTTTGTAATTATTCAAAAGATTATTTTTTGGAGAGCTCTGCAGAGATATGCTGCTCTGCATGGGCTACATGGAGCAACTGCTCAAAATATGAAAGCAGATTTCTTTTGTTTGTACAGAAATATGGTAGAAATATGGTTTGATTTTGGAGCTCAGTGTTTAGGTCAGGCTACTGGAGTAAACCACTGATGAAAAAACAAACAAGCTGTAAATGTAAATGTAAAAATATATATAAAATTACAACCTGCAACTTATTATGAATGATGTCAGCTGTGACTTCAGGGGGCTAATGGGCCATATCTTTCTTCATTTTTTTTTCTTAGGAAAGGAGAATTTGTGAAACATTTACAGGCACTAGGTTCTCTCCAGACAATGCTTTGGGGTTACAGCCAATTGTCACCAAGCAGATGGCTGCACAGCGTTTGCTGACCATTGGCTGGAGGCTCAGTCTAATAGGAGAGGTCTGTACAGATGCAGTTTAAACCAGGAATTGGACCAGGAGTGTAATGTTTTGCTTGGGTGCAGCATGTCTCTACCTCCTCTCTCCCTGAGGCTCTGTGGGTTGGCAGATGCTGGCTGCCATGTAGCCTTTCTCTGTGATAGAAAATAAGCCAGAGTGAAATGGCAGTGCTAATGAGCCACCTTATGCCTACCCAGAACACAGTGAACATTTAGTGCCCTCTCTCTCTCTTGTGTGTGCAAGCACACACACACACACACACACACACACACACACACACACAATCCTCCTAAATAATCTTATTCACAACCTTCACTCCCTGCATTAAGCAGCTGCCAGCATCCAAGGTCTCATCCAACACTTGAATACACATTTGAGGTCTCTCTACTTACTGCAGTAAGCACTGTTTATGATGCTTGTAATCACTTCAGATGCCATTTTCCTCTCTGTTTAATAGATTTTATTCCTAATGGAGCAATAACAAGTATTCCACCAGAGAGGTGATCAAGCGGGGCTTAAAAAGTGCCCAATTCCTCTGCAAAGGCATATTCTTATCACAGAGCATTTTTTATGGTTGGTTTCTGTGGATGCTTGAAAGTTTTACTGAATAAAACACTGCATTTCAGAATTCATTAAGCAAACTTTATATATATATATATATATATATATATATATATATATATATATATATATATATATATATATATATATATATATATATATACACACACACACTTGCAGGCCCATTTTGAGCTTTCTCCTGCAGACGCATTTTACACCACCTTGATGCCTCAGTAATGTCTGTAATCACTATATCTCAAATGAAGCAGACTGTACATACTGTACAATATGTGTATTTTTCCCACAGTTCTGGTATTTAATATTTGCTCAGATGAATGAGGACACATGGACCTGTGCTTTCACAGGCTCAGCTAATATGATAGATATTGATGTGTATCACTGTGCCAGTCGTAATGAAATGTTATAGTCTGGAGATCTTGCGTGTGTGTAAAAGAAGAAGAGAATATGAACAAGTGAAACAGATGTCGATAAATAAAATAAAATCATTGTACAGTGTTATGCTGAGAAATTCTTTTAGGTTTTGTTTTCCATTTGTTATGCTCTCAAGTCAAAGAAACAATGTGATTCCTGGACTTCCCTGGTTGTGGTTTTGCTGCAGTTTATTTCAGAATACATAAGAAAAAACCTGACAAATTATTGTACTTTTTATTATTATTATATTAAGATCTTATAATTTTATAAGTAAGGACTAAAACATGACTGCATTATAAAAAAAAATAGCAAATGGAAATACCTGGAATGTAGTCAAATTGATCTAGTATTTCCTATTATATGATTAAAATAAAACAAAGATAAGATTATAAAATCTATTTCTAGCCATTTTTTTACTCTTTTGAAGCTTGAAACTCCATTGGTAGATAATTTAGCTAATTTTTTAGCAGTTCTTTCTAGAAAGCAGCAAAATTATTTGCCAATAAAATAAGAAAATGTAAAGCTTGAAATTAGTAATCATGTCGAGGAATAGGTTTAATAATCTTATATTTGGTTTATTGTAATCCTAGAATAGAAACTACTAGAAAATTTGACTGTATTTCTGATGTTTTCACCTGCTAAGATGACAATGGGTGTAATATCACCTCAAACGTTTTATTTTTTATTTTTTAAACTCTTATGCCACAGGAATTTGCCAAGGATTACAATTTGTGATTTATTAATAAAAATAACATCATTTATAGTTAGATTTATATTATGGCATACTGGTGAGACAAGTTAATTCCCTTTACAACTTACTTAAAGAGCTATAAACAGTCATTCCCTCTCTTCAAGCAGTCAAGCCTCTCTTTCCCCTCTCTGTTGAAGTTAATACAGCTTGTTACCAAAAAAATCTCCTAATCAAGGACTCTCCCATGGTGGAAAACTTACCGACCATTACAATGAGTTGACACCCGAAACTCCATCAATAAATGTGAAAAGTCATTTCAACAGAAAACTTTTTCTGTTATATAAGGTGTTTTTTTGATCAATTTATTGTTAGACTTAGCTAATGCAGAGCATGCTCTGTACAAGTCTCTGTGAATGAACTGTTACTATAGAATAGGACAACCTATTAGCTCAAGTGCAATAATATAATCATATCACTTGAATTACGGCTGGAACTAATGTCAAAGCCATGCTGTTATAGAAAATTAACCCACACTGTCATGCAAATACCGGAAAAGGACTATAGACTATGATTCCCATCAGCCACTGAACCTCACCTGATCACATCACATGACTGTCTGCACCTGATTCATGTTTGGGGTTAATAATCACTTGTACATAAGCCACATTTTGCACTGCACCCAATGTCTTGCATTTTGCCGTTGTTTTTTGTTGCTGCATTATGGTCATTGTTTTATGTTTGTTTCCTAGCCTGTGTGTTTTTGCCACTAGTTCTATAGTTCCTGTTTTGTTTTGATTTTCATTAAACCTTATCTACACTTGCATCCGTCTTCGCCTCTATTAACTGACACACACCTTCTGATCAATCAGACTGGATAATCCCTGGAAAATTAGTTTGGCATTTGCTTTTCTGTCTCACATTAGCACATACTGATACACTCTTACCTGCTGGAATACAATCAACCTACACAGTGCATGCAGATTCACACAATATCAGTAATAAAGTAAAATCCTTGGTCACTATTGCCTTTGAGTGAGTATAAGTGAGAAGAACACCCTGACTGTACTTAATCACACAATAAATATGTATGAAAACAAACCTTACTTTGTATTCATACATATTGTAAACCACTGATATATACTTTATTTGAGATAAGGCTACTGCCTTAAACAACTATCTGCAGTCACATTGAAATATTTGTACACATTTCTTAGTAAAACCCCCATAATTTTATTCTTTAGAGTCTGCAGAAAGCTTTGGCCAATTTCTTGTGCAGTTCCTGTTTGGTCTATAGATATAAAGTCTGTCCACTTGACAATTCTTTCAGGAATTACCCTATTTTACCCTCTGAACAAATGGGTCCACAGAACATTCTACCAAAAGGTTTGAGAATCATCAAGGTGTGTTTCAGCAAAATTCAGATGAGCCTTAATGTTCTTCTGGGTTATCAGTGGTTTTCACTCGCCACACTTCCATATATGCCATTTTTGCCCAGTGTCTTTCTGATAGTTACCTTTATTGATGGCCTGTAGGTTCTTTGATGTTGTCTGTGGCTCTTTTGTGAATTCTTAGATGAGTAGTTGCTGTGCTCTTGGAGGAATTTTGGAAGGTCAACCACTTCTGGAAAGGTTCATTATTGTCCCGAGTTTTTCCTTTTGGAGATAATGGCACCCACTGTGGTTTTTTGGAGTCCCAGAGCCTTTGAAATAGCTTTGTAACCCTTCCCAAGGTTTCAAATTCCCCAGTATTTCAAATCACCTTCTTTCTCATTATTTCTGGAATTTCTTTCAACTTTGGTATAGTGTGTTACTGGGTAAGACCTTTTAACCAACTTCATAGTGTTGAAAAAGTTCTATTTAAGTGTAGATGTGATTGAACAGGGTTTGCAGTAATCAGGCCTGGTTGGTTCTAGTACAGCTGAACCCCATTATGAATGCAGTTTCATAGATTTGGGGAATTAGTAACTATGGGGGCAAATACATTTTACCATTGCACTCCACACTTTACATAGCCGCATCAGTCACTCTACATTATGGAACATCATTTTTGCTGCCAATACTGCTGCTATATTTGTGCTGCTACATTACATAACAGCGTACAGTTTAGAGCCCATGTCCAGTGTATTTATTGTTTTATTCTGTATACATAGAAAACATATGAAATGTTTAAACTGAGGAAGTGTATGATTTTAAGGAAAAAATAAGGTAATTTTGAATATCATGGCCACAACACGTCTCAAAAAAGTTGGGACGGGGCAACAAAAGGGTGGAAAAGTAAATCAAAAGAAACAGCTGATATGTTTGATATGTTTTCTATATTCTCTTGTGAATAACATATGTTTATGAGGTTTGCAAATCATTGCATTCGGTTTTTCTTTACATTTATTTCCATTTTACACAGCATCCCAACTTTTTGGAATTGGGGTTGAAATAAAAATAAATATAAATGGGCGGAGTGTACATGTTTCTTATTCATTTAGATAGACATCAAAATGGTAGGCCTCTCAATGTGTGAAATATGGCCCACATTGTTCCATACAAACTTACTACTTGTCCCACATTTGGTCTGTTTGCATCTAGTCACCCTACCCCCTGACAATGCAGATCTGACTGCCAAGACTTGTGTACTGCTGCTGCTCTGGGGTGTCATGGTACCCGAGTGTGTACTAACTATGTGTGCCTGGACCTGCTTTGCCGAATGGCTTACCTCTACTAAACTAATTCTATCTGTGTACTAAATCTAGTGGCCTGGCTGACTATGTGTGTCTGGACTGGGGAGCCCAGAACTAATTTAAATGTGATTTTAAAGGCTATGTGTACCCAGCTTATGCCTGGGTTTAGACTAAATAGGTGTCTGCATGTTTGAGGTGAGTGTGTCTTGTGGGGTTTTTTTTGTGTGTATATTGCTAAGGGTGGTGGAAGGGATAATCAACTGAGCGACTGCGCGATCACTAATAGGAATAGATGATAAGGATTCGTGCTGCGTGCTGAGTGAATGAATAGAAAGCGCACACTCCGAATAGAACACAGCACCACCTGACAAGTCTTTATTTGGCTGAATCATGTGGAACTCATTAGTTGTTTTTTTTGGCATCTGTAATGTCTTTTGATCTAGGTCTGATACAGCATTCGTAAGCTGCTGAGACCATCTGCCCGTTTCGGGGTAAGTGTTGGCACTTTAGGAGCTGCTGTTGTGACTGCACTGATCCTGAAAGAGTGGGGAGTGTGGGCTTCCCGACTGACTGAGGCCGCAAGGACAACATAGCTGCTAGGTTTGGAGGCGAACCAGGAGCTTCACTGCAAAAAAAAAATATATATATATATAAATAAATAAATAAATAAGAGTTTCAAGAAAGTAAAAAAGCCTTGTTTCTGGCAAATAAGTCTTGTTTTATATGAAATAAGAAAAATAATATTGTCAAACATGTTTTGCATTAGAAAGGTAATAATGTGGGGAAGGGGAGATTTGGTTTTGACTGGCACATCTGGCAGCCAGTGGACATACTAGTTAAACAAACAGCTTCTCAGTGCACTGTGTAATAATGGTAACAATTAAAAAAACAACCACTAAACTACATATTTTAATAGGCAAGTAGCTGTTTTTGTTTCTTCTTCATTTTTTCTGCAGTTAGTATGTTCCAAATATAGACTAGAGAACTTTATTTATGTCATTTTGCTGTCATGTCTTTTCTTTCTGCAATACTTTATCTTCTAGGTTTCTTTTTTTAAATTTTAAACTATACTCTACTGCCACCTCCTGGTATGGAGAGTTGTTTTCCCCACACAGACAACGACTATACACTGGCCACTTCAATAAGAGCACCTATATCCCTAATTAGAATTGTGCATTGTGCAATACTATTGTTATCCGACTTCATTATTTATTTATTTATTGATTGATTTCTTTTTTTTGATTTCTTTTTTTTGGGGGGTTGTTCCTGCCAAAAATTTGTCACACCGTTTTTGAGATATCGAAATGGGTCAAATGCCTAATTGTTCTGTATAATGGACAGAGGTGGTTGTATACAGATTTTTGACCGGTCATGTGATTCCCTCCTAGCAGCCATTTGAAGTCTGTTTTTCCCCATAGGACTAAATGGAAAAAAATATTTGGAATGACATGCAGACCAAACTGTGTCACAGACCTGAAACAAATCTCCAAACAAATTTCAATTTGTAAAAAAAAAAAAAAAAAAAAAAAATTATATATGGCCACCTCCCACCGATCAATCATTCTAAGGCATGGATTATTTTATTCAAACAGCCATAACACATACTATATTGGATGGATATTGCACAAAACTTGAAAATATAAATATATAAATTTTGGGAACACTTTGTGCTTTTGTCAGAAAATTTAATCAACTCTTGCCCAGTACAATGGGCAAGAAATTAGGAGGTCCCAATGGAAATGAAATGTTGATATTACTTCAGACTTTGCCCTCAGTAGTAGATTGTTTAGGGTTTCCAAGAAGACCCTCCTGCAGTTCTCAATGCCTCAGAAGTTGGTGATCAGAGCTTACATTTACATGTATGGCATTTGGCAGATGCCCTTATCCAGAGCAACTTACAGAACTGCTTTGAAGTCTCAATCAGTAAATAAATACTGATACTGGTTCACTGGGTCATGAACTAAGTATACCATCAGTCTAAAAACTCTGTTGGGGAAGTAATGTAGTAAGAAAAACTATAGGGCTGGGGGAAAAAGCTTGGTTATTGGTTCACTGAATTCAGTAGATGGACTGCAGTTAATCACAAACAATTCAATAGATTTACAGTGGGGGAAATAAGTATTGAACGTGTCAAAATATTTTTTAGTAAATATATTTCCAATGAGGTTATTCACATGAAATTTTCACCAGACTTTGGTTTTAACTCAAGAAATCTGGAAATATAAAGAATTCACAACATTAAAGTCCATAAATAAAGTTATGTGTAATAAAATGGAATGACACAGGAGAAAAGTATTGAACACGCTAAGAAAAAGCAGCTGTCCAAGGCAAGGTAATGCAAGGAAACAGCAGAAATCTGTAAATAATTATACCTCCTATCTGTGCAAATTAATATCAGCTGGGTTAGTCAATTGAGGGTCTATAAAAAGGCTTTTCGTTTCGTTTAATACATATTTCCCCCACTGTATCTATGTAGGTGTTTAGTGTGTACACATAGCAGTCTGCTTGGACAGCAATCATCATGTTCCAGATAATAAGCATAGCAGTAAGAGGGCAGACAGATTTTCTCTCATGGTCACAAAAAGGTGAGTTAAACATCACCCCTCTACCCAGGAAAAGTTCTCTGTCATGCCAATTTTCTGTGGGAGAGGAACACAAAATGTAGTTATTTCTGTGGCACACTGATTTTAAATCAATGCCTTTAAATTCACTGTCCTCTCCATAGCCCACAATACAACAGAGCACCATCCTTTTAATTTCAGTGCAGGAAGCTGATATTACACAAGCTAGATATAGACTCTACATAAGCAGTGAGTAGACTAAATAAGCAATGATTGGGCTGAGGAGCAGACTCAATAAGATGGACTGAGGGATGAGGAACTGAACTAAATTAACAGGAGATCTACAGTGCCCTCCACTATTATTGGCACCCTTGGTAAATATGAGCAAAGAAGGCTGTGAAATATTGTCGTTATTGTTTAGCCTTTTGATCTTTTGTTAATAAAATTCACAAAAGTACTCTTAGTATTAGTTAGTTGTGTCTTGGGGTCAGAAAGTCTCCAGAACTACAATTCGAAGTCACCTACATCTCCACAAGTTGTTTGGAAGGATTTCAAGAAAAGAGCCTCTACTCTCATCCAAAACATGTTCAAGCATCTTCAGTTTGCCTGAAACTACTGGAACTACAAATGGGATCGGGTCCTATGATCAGATGAAACCAAAATAGAGCCTTTAAACACTGGCAATAAACACCAGAGCGGGTTTTGGGGCACAAAGAGAGGTAGCCATATGGAAAAGTACTTCATGCCCACGGTTAAATATGGTGGTGGCTCTTTAATGTTTTGGGGCTGTTTTTCTGCCAGAGGACCTGAACATTTTGTTAGGATACATGGTATCATGGACTCTATCAAATATCAAGATATTAAATGAAAACCTGACTGCCTCTGCCATAAAGCTTAAAATGGGCCGTGGTTGGGTCTCCCAGCAGGACAGTGATCCAAAACATACATCAAAATCAACACAAAAATGGTTTACTGACCACAAAATCAAGGTCCTGCCATGGCCATCCCAGTCCCCTGACCTGAACCCCATAGAAAACCTGTGGGGTGAAGTGAAGAGGAGAGTCCACCAGTGTGGACCTCGAAACTTGAAGGATCTGGAGAGCTTCTGTATAGAGAAATGGTCTCAGATCCCTTGCCATGTATTCTCCAACCACATCGGGCATTATAGGAGAAGACTCCAAGCTGTTATCTTGGCTAAGGGAGGTAGCACAAAGTATTGATTAAAGGGTGCCAATAATTGTTGCACACTTATATTTCACAAAGATACTTTTTGATAAACCTGTGCTGTGTTTGCAATTGTTTGATATCCATGAGAGCAGAGTATTTTTGTGAATTTCTTTAACAAAAGATCAAAACGTTAAACAATAACGACAATTTTTCATAACCTTCTTTGCTCATATTTATAAATTGTGCCAATATTAAAGGAGAGCACTGTATGTCTATGTAGAAAAAATATCTCAGAATCAGATGTAATTGTTTATAATAGATTTGTTGCCTCTCATTTGTTTAATATGTTTCTAAATCTGATGTTGGATACACATAACCAAAGCAGTAGACATAATATAAACAACAGACAAATCTGTGAATTAGAAAATATGAATAAACCTCATTGTAATACAGAGAAAAATCAAACTCACATTGTGCTGCAGGGTGGTTTCTTGAATACAAGCCTTGATTGCACACTGTTATGCCTACTGGAATGGATAATTGAAAGTAAAATGAATGATGACACGCCTGTCCAATAAGAATTGTTGCCACTGATGCAGGTAGGCATGGGAGCAGGCTCCTGCTGAGCAATAATGAATTTCTGTGGAGAGCAGAAAGTGACAAATCCTACTTGTCTAGATTTGCAGAGGTAGATGAGACTGGAGTCACAGTGGCATGTTTTATAGAGGGCTGGTGAAAAGGATGCAGGTAAGGTTTGAGGGATGTGGTAAAAGTGGTGGAGTACATTAGTCTATGGTATATAGACTTTAGTCTATAACCCCGAATAAGTAAATGTATAAACATCACAAATGCAGATGCTTCCACGATAACTAAATACCTGATTACTACCATGCTCTGTCACATGTATAATCGTGCCGTTAATGTAAATTTTGGACCAATAAGGCAAGGAAAAGATTCTAAGGAAAAGATGTGAATTTGAAAGATTGATCATTATTGGGGCTTGGATGGCAGGAAACTCAGTCACCAAAACTGTCCCAGCTAACAAAAATATGTTCTAAGAACATTTTACTAACATCCCTATTAAGTTTATGAATGTTTATGAAAATGTTTTTTAATGTTCTCTGAACGTTAAAAATATCAAGGTTTTTATAAAATGTTTTAAGAGCTTTTTTTTTTCCTTTCTTGTTTATACGAATGTTAAAGAAAACATTAAGGGAACGTTCCATTTTATCAATTTGCAATGGTTAAGAGAAGATTACTTCTGAATGTTCTCTGAATATTCAAATGTCTAGTTTTTAAAAATGTTTTAAGAATGATTTTTTCTTGGTAGAGTTATAGAAAATGTTAAGGGAACTTTCCATTTTACCTCTTTGCAAACGTCCTCCAATAGTTCCCACTGGAACATTGCTCATATTCATTTTTATATTCATTCAAATTATAAAAATAGGTTAAAAAAAAGCAATATATTTCTTCTAGCCACAGGTATGAATTTCAAATCAACAAAAAAATTAAGTAGCAAAAACTGACACAAGGCAATAATTTTTCATAATTCATCATTTTTATGTTTTTCCAGAGTATAAAAGTTTAAGTGCATTATAATATACATTTGAATTACATATAGAACTGATAAGAGTTTATTATAAGATTAACATTTTACTGTAGTACTGTAGTACACTAAACAAACTGTAATAATCTTAGGGAAGTACACAATCCAACAAATGGAACTGAAAAGAGCAAAGCTTACATTTTCTAAACCAAAAATACAACCCCAAGTTAAACATGGGAAACAAGAACACAAATTCAAAAATTCAAGCATGACTTGGAGTGATGTGGTGAAGACGGAAAGTTTTTTAGGTAAGCTGTCCATTGTTGACAATTTGGGGATTTTGTCAACAAAGTTAGCGACTTTCTCATTGTTGCTGTGACTTTTATTAATGTTTTGCCACAAGGAGCTATTTTGGCTATATTTAAATAAAATTTGCAATTTTTTGGAGATTTTTTAATTTGGGGCAATTAAACACTCACACTGGTCGGCCACACAGTGCAATGATCTCACATTCGCACTCAATCATGCCATGAGCTTGCTCAGTGAACACACAGACACAGCAGTATGCCTGACATGTGACATTTCATTATCATCATTAGCATCAAGATGGTGGAGGCAAAGTTATTAGCAGCATTTCAGAAATGGCTGGTTACAAGAACCTGCATTTAAAGACAGGCTTCAGCCTGTTATGGGAAATGCATGAAAAGCTCTTTGCAAGTACTGTCATACTTAATGTTAAGAATTCAGATCTAAATAAACATTCATTGACAACCAAGCATATCGCAAGTGCAAGATCTTTTTCCCCATCAGAGGCAGGTGCATATGGCCTCATTTGCATCACCTAGAAATCTCTCTGTGCGGAAACTGAATGTTCCTTAGCACTTTACATTGCTGAACATGGATCAATCAGCAGAGTTAACCACTTATCATATTTATGCAAAGCACATTTTAAAGATCCTGTCGCCATCAAATTACACAGGACCAAATGCACTGCCATTATAAAAAATTAAATTGCCCCCCACTTTATCATTGAAGTTGTCGCAGACCTTGGTGAGGGACCCTTCACTCTTTTAACAGACGAATCAAATTACATTTCTGTATTAAAAATTCTGGGAATTGTGATCCCTACTTCAGTCTGTCTCAAAACTGCATTATTAGCAGTTACTTGGCAGCAGTGGAGCTTAGAAAAGGTGTACTTTTTAAACTGGATTTTTGAATTGTTACGATCAGTACTTCAACAATTTGAAACTTTGGGTACCTTCCAGTGACAGTGCTTGGTCTTGGGTTTCGAGGCTGAGGACTGCTGACGATGTGGACCCCTTCTCTGAGGCCACCTTCTGTGTGCCATAGGCTTTGTGGGCTAGGTTTAGCAGTTGTTGGGCCTTCATGGTGCAAGGGCAGGCCATGACATCAAGGTGTTGGCTTACTCCCGGGTGCAGGTTTCTTAGGAAGAGAGTCTTGAAGTTGACGTCTTCTTCCGGCCCTGGTTCATTCTGGGCCCTGAAATAGGCTCATCTGAGTCAGGTATAATAGGCTTGGGGAGCCTCATGTCGACTCTGTTTGATATCGAGGGCAGCTACTAGCCCTTGTTCTGACTCTGGTTCTGCAAATTCTTTGATTAGGGCCTCTTGGAGTAGTTGTCCAACTTGATGTGATTAGGCTGACTGTCAAGGAATCTTCGCACTTCCAGGCTAGATGAGGTTCAGAGCAGATTCTGTCTCTGTCCATGGTATGTGGCCTCATTTCTAGGTGAAAGTCAATATCCTGTAGGTAGGCCTGTACGTCACAGCCTCGTGCAGCACCTGGTGGGAATCGATTTATATTCTTGGCCAGCTTATCCTAGTCACTCAGGGCAAGGCCATGTGCGGCTTCGGAGTCTGTGTGGATGGATCCAAAAGGAGCTGGTGAGGTTCTGTGTTGTGCTCCCTCACCTCTTATGTTCTGTGCCAGTCTGTAAACAGGAGACCCTACTCTGCTAAGCTGTGGTGATGCCAGCAAGGGTCCCACTCTTCCTGCTCCTTGCGGCAGCTTGTACGCGTGCTTGGGTTCCTCTCTGCATCATTGCACTCCTCTCTGGCATATTGAAGCTGTGTGGTCAGACTTTCCACTTCATTTCTGGCTTCTACTAGATGGTTTTCCAAGGCTCCAATTTGAACTTGTCCTTGAGTTCCGATTTGGCCATTTCCAGCAGCAGCAGACCCACAATGTACCGCACTTATCCAGTACCACAAGACTTTTAGTGCAGAAGGACTGCACGCAAAGTGGAGAAGTCAACAACCCCTCCTCAGAGGTAGTGTGCTGACTCTGCAAATTGGAGTGTCCAATTGCAAAAGTCTGTAAGTGTGATATCTTAGACCGGTGGCAGTGGTGAGCATACCCACCTCCCAGTAGGTGTCCTGGGTGACTCAGAGGCCAGGATGCCAAGAACTCACAAAGGGGAAGGGATAACCACTTCAGGACCGATGAGCTAGGATACACGGGCTTAAATGCTTTAGCACTGGTGTGTGTGTGTGTATATATATCATCCATCCATCCATCTTCTACCGCTTACTCCTTCTTCAGGGTCACGGGGGAACCTGGAGCCAATCCCAGGGAGCGTGTGTGTGTATATATATATATATATATATATATATATATATATATATATACACACACATACACACAGTATCTCACAAAAGTGAGTACATCCCTCACATTTTTGTAAATATTTGATTATATCTTTATATGTGACAACACTGAAGAAATGACACTTTGCTACAATGTAAAGTAGTGATTGTACAGCTTGTATAAAAGTGTAAATTTGCTGTCCCCTCAAAATAACTCAACACACAGCCATTAATGTCTAAAACACTGGCAACAAAAGTGAGTACAAAAGTGATACAAAATTGTCAATATTTTGTGTGGTCACCATTATTTTCCAGCACTGCCTTAACCTTCTTGGGCATGGAGTCCTCTTCCACTCCTCCATGATGACATCACGGAGCTGGTGGATGTTAGAGATCTTGTGCTCCTCCACCTTCCATTTGAGGATGCCCCACAGATGCTGAGTAGGGTTTAAGTCTGGAGACATGCTTGGCCAGTCCATCACCTTCACCCTCAGCTTCTTTAGCAAGGCAGAGGTTGTCTTGGAGGTGTGTTTGGGGTCGTTATCTTTCTGGAATACTGCCCTGTGGCCCAGTCTCCTAAGGGAGGGGATCATGCTCTGCTTCAGTATGTCACAAGTACATGTTGGCGTTCATGGTTCCCTCAATGAACTGTAGCTCCCCAGTGCCGGCAGCACTCATGCAGCCCTAGACCATGACACTCCCACCACCATGCTTGACTGTAGGCAAGACACACTTGTCTCACCTGGTTGCCGCCACACACGCTTGACACCATCTGAACCAAATAAGTTTATCTTGGTCTCATCAGACCAAAGGACATGGTTCCAGTAATCCATGTCCTTAGTCTGCTTGTCTTCAGCAAACTGGTTGTGGGCTTTCTTGTGCATCATCTTTAGAAAAGGCTTCCTTCTGGATGACAGCCATGCAGACCAATTTCTGTTCTGAGTGGAACCTGTCCTGTTAAACCGCTGTATGGTCTTGGCCACCGCGCTGTAGCTCAGTGTCAGGGTCTTGGCAATCTTCTTATAGCCTAGGCCATCTTTATGTAGAGCAACAATTCTTTTTTTCAGATCCTCAGAGAGTTCTTTGCCATGAGGTGCCATGTTGAACTTCCAGTGACCAGTATGAGGGAGTGTGAGAGCAATGACACCAAATTTAACACACCTGCTCCCCATTCACACCTGAGACCTTGTAACACTAACAAGTCACATGACACCGGGGAGGGAAAATGGCTAATTGGGCCCAATTTGGACATTTTCTCTTAGGGGTGTACTCACCAGAGCTTTAGACATTAATGGCTGTGTGTTGAGTTATTTTGAGGGGACAGCAAATTTACACTGTTACACAAGCTGTACACTCACTACTTTACATTGTAGCAAAGTGTCATTTCTTTAGTGTTGTCACATGAAAAGATATAATCAAATATTTACAAAAATGTGAGGGGTGTACTCACTTTTGTGAGATACTGTATATAGATAGATAGATAGATTGATAGATATATGAGTGCTGCTATTTGACAGATATAAGATTGTGTTCTGTTAACTTACTTGCCTTTTATAGATGTTGTGGAATTATTCCAGTTTCCATAGAATTATTGTTGCACTTGGTCAAAAATTGGAACACTAGGTGACAGGGCTGCCAGATAAACTGGCTAGTTTTAAGCTGGCTAGTTTAAAAATACTCTGTGGCTGCTAAGATCTTGTTTTATAACAAATAATTTAAATTATTACTTTTTTAAATATAATCTAATACATTTTCAGAAAAAACAAACTGTAAGTGCAGACAGTGTGTCAACGAAGCACATAACTATTTCTAGTATAAGATATATTACAATGATTGGTAGAAGGAAAGGGGGGTATTGAGTAATGTCCTTACATCAGAAATGCACAGGAAACAAATATTTTACCCACTAGTTTCAAGTTTTTTGACAGAGGTGGGTAGCCAAAATTTTTACTCAAGTACAAGTAAAACTACTTATAAAAATAACTATTACTCAAGCAACAGTAAAAATAATGATGTTAATAATTACTTGAGTAAGAGTAATAAAGTATCCAATGAAAAGACTACTCAAGTAGCAAGTTGCTAGTTACTTTGGCTTGATTAAAATGAAGGGAAATCCTGAATCTCAGACTACATAGAGAACTGTAAGTCACACATCTCCTTGAAAGTCTGTCTGTTCTGTTTACATGATATAAAACCTGGGTTCAAGATGAAGCAGCATATCCCAGTCCTGTGATGGGTACAGTAACACACAACCTGTCATTTTCAACACAAAATCTCACACACACACCAAAAAACATTTTCCCAACGGTTGCTTTAACATATTAACAACACAAACTTGTCAGCATCGGCATTTAAACAAGACAACAGAGAACAAAAGAAGGTAAACATCATTTTCCATTACCCTGGCTATTCACACCTAGTTAGCCAGTCTAGATGGGTTTCTCATTCTGGGCACAGGGTGCTTTAGATAAGCTTAGCTATTCTTCTCTCCTTCGTCTCCAATCACACAGTCACCCCTAGATTACTGTAGACCCTGACAGTAATACTCAGGTCTTAATCAATGCCTATTGATTTTCCACTTAGATATGTCAAAGAGGGGTCAATGTGTTGGCATTGTGCCTCCTAACATAATGCCATAATAGGGGGAGGCTTGAGCTTTACAAAGTCCAGTTCATTGTACTCTGCTTCAATTTCATTTCTTGTCAGGAAGCTGTTTACTGCCTTCTTTCAATATGTTGTGACAAAATCAATAATCCATTAAGAACAAACTGTTCTCTTGGTAGACCCTGGCTGGAGATCATTATATAATGCTGCCTGTCCACATGGAAGGAAAAACTAAAACCTGGACTGGAAAGCTTATACATGGGACAAAGTTGTGTTTTTTGTTGTTGGGGGGTTTTTTGTTTTTGTTTTTTAACAATATTGAGGATCAGCTGTATGTATAATCTCCCATGAGTTTTGCTTATAGAACAGGGAGGAAATAATTATTTTTCCAAAGTATATTTCAAATTGTCTTGAGACAAAAAATTATTGTAATATTAATTATGATCATTGTCAGGTCACAGCAATCCATGACTTCTAATTCCCAGCAAACTCCAGGGCCTACAAACATGGCCACCCCGACTATATTAGCCAGAGTGCACACACACTCGCTACCCTGCTCACAGTCGCTGAGCTTCTGATTGAACACACTTGTGTTCAATGTATTTTGGAGTTGTAGAAGGGAAAGAGAGTGAAAAGTCAGGAAAAAAAAGACATCTAGCATAGGAGAATCGGAAAGTGAAGGAAGAGAAGAGGAGTAAAAAGAAGGAAGGAAGGACTGAATATAGCTGTTAGATTTGAATGAGAGGGAGGAGTTAAGAAAGTAGACCTGATTAATTTAACAAAAATCATCAGAGGACAGATATGGTAAATGGTACACTTATATAGTGCTTTTATCCAAAGCGCTTTACACTGTCTCATTCACCCATTCACACACACACACACTCACACACACCAATGGTAGCAGAGCTGCCATGCAAGGTGCTAACTTGCCATCGGGAGTAACTCGGAGTTCAGTGTCTTGCCCAAGGACACTTTGGCATGTGGAGTCATGCGGGCCGTGAATCGAACCGCCAACCCTACGATTAGTGGACAACCCGCTCTACCAACTGAGCCACAGCCGCCCCGTGGGACTGAAGTATGCAAGGATTTTAGGAGAAGGAAATTTGTTAATTGGATGTAATAATGAAGTTCAAATTGAGAAGGGTAGAAATATGACAAATGTTGGAAAAGTTAAGGTCCAAAAGATCATAAAAGTTGGGGAAAAGAGGTATAATTGTTGCAAAAGGGTGATATATGGGGTTCTCATTAATGGTAATAGTAAAGAAATAATGGAAAACCTGAGAGTGAGAAATGGTACAGTAAAAAGTGTCAAAAGAATGACTAAAGGAATAGAGAAAAAGGAGACAGAGTCTGTAATGATTGAATTTGAGGAAAATGAGATTCCTAAGGAGGTATATTTTGGTTTTGTAAGGTATAATGTACACTATTAAAAATTTTTTTTTTTTTTTTTTCTCAATGCTGGGTTGAGCCTTTTGGGTTATTTAATTGGGTTATTTTCTCAATCTTGGGTAGTTTTTTGTAACCCAACCATTGGGTTATTGGCTGGGTCATTTTCACTGATAGTTGAATCAATGCACCCCTCCCCACACCGCTGCATCAGTCCAACTCCATTGGTCAAATCAATCAGCGTGGACTGTTTGAAGTTACCTCAGGTGGAGGTAGTGGTTTTTGAGGCGAGGAAAGCAAATGACCACAGGTAAGGTAGGGTTCATCACTATTTAGCATTAATGCTGCTGAAAATGCATGGCCGAGTTTGTGATATTTAGGCAGGGAGCTCTCATTGGTAAACAGTAACTCAGCAAGTGATAATTAATGGCATAAAAATTAATATTTGCAAGTTAGCTAGATTTTATTGGTGAATCTACAGTGCCATTTGGTTAATTAGGAGAGTGGAGGTAACATTTCCAAAATGACACAATTTGGGATTCTGTGGTGCAATTTATCAGTTAAAGCTCAAAGGCCATATTTTGTAGCTAACAACGAACCAACACTCCTTTTGCTCTTTTACGGATTTTCAAATGGAAGGGAGTGGGACTCTTATCTTCTGAGATGGCAGGGAGATTTGTAAGATGTTGCATCAACTCCAATTCTACATATGTCAATTTTTTTTAATGAGTTTAATAAATGTCATCTGAATTTCATGCAACTGTTTGTTTATTTTGTAAGCATTTTAGTAGAATTTTAGCATAGAAACAAATTGCATTTTAGGATAACTGTAGGGAAAAAGTATAAACACCACATCTGTTTTTTAACACATTTTTAACACATCTATGTACTAACACAGATTGTGTTAAAAACAACACAAAATGTGTTGTTCTTAACTAGATACACAGGTGTGTTAAAAATTAACATGACTGAGTGAAGGTTCGTATCAATATGTTTATCTATAAAACATTTACTGTACACTAGAAAAAGCAAAAATGTGTGATGACAGTCCAGTTTATATGACATTAAATGCATTGCTATCTTCGTTTACTTTGGCTTACTTGTTTGTGATTCCCACTGGATCGTAAGTTTGTTACTCAGTTTTTTTTGGATGTTTTAAATGTCTCCTTTGATCAAAATCTAATGTTTTCATCTTAAATATGATTCATTTGAGTCATTTACTTCAAAGTCTATATATAACACCACTTTAGCAGCTCTAGCAATACATTTCTGAACACCTTCTTGTGTATAAATAAAGAAGATACCATGTTGACATATTTGTTTATAATGTGGTATCTTTGACATTTTCAAAGGGAAAAAATAACCCTAAAATATTAACCAATTTATTAAATAAAATTAACCCAGCGTTTTTGTAAAAATTAAACTATCCTTTGGGTAGAAAAACAACCCAACTTGATGGGTTAGTTAGTTGTTCTGTCCTACATACACCCAGCCGTTGGGCTAAAAATAACCCAATTTGGGTTGTTTTTAACCCAGTGTTTTTTAGAGTGTAAGAGAGCATGTAGTAAAATCAGTCAGATGTTATAACTGCCAAGAATTTGGACAAACAGCCAAAATGTGCAAAGGGAAGAGAAGGTGTGCCAGATGTGGAAGGGAACATGAGTACGGGAAGTGTGGTAAGGGAACGAAACCACAGTGTAGATCTAATGTAGTCTTTTCTTAAGGGAAAAGAGGAAATATGTTAGTATTTTAAAACATTTAAGTCCAGAAAGCCAGGAGAAATTATTGATGTTGTATAGTAGTGTGAGAGGAGGAAAAATTACCACAAAGCTGGAAAAAAGCAGTAATTATTCCAATAAGGAAGCCTGGGAAAATGCAAGTAGACCTGGGAACTATAGGCCAATAGCATTAACATCACATATATGTAAAATAATGGAACACATGATAAATGAAAGACTAATGTATTTCTTAGAGAGTAGAAATATAATGGCTGGATGTTAAAGTGGATTTAGAAAAGGAATAAACACAAAGGATCCTGTGAAAAATTTGGAAGAGGAACAAATAAGTAAACAGTAACAGCAGTGTTCTTTGATGTGGAGAAGGCATATCATATGCTGTGAGTACTTATATCATAAATTTTCAATCAAAGTAGTGTGTGTTGATTTATGGCCCTTTGTACTTCCATGATTGCCATTTCGTTATTAATATCCTAATTTATGACCGGGGTGGATGTAACCCTATCGACTGTATCGGTGGGTCAATCTGGCCCCTGTATGTCTGGGCTGTGGGGGGGGGGGGGGTGGGGGTAGTAGCCCCCAACAAAGGTATTTATGTTAATGAGTCTGGTTTTTGGGGGGCAAAATACGTCTGAAAAAGCGTGTCAGTGGTTAATATTGGGCATGCGTTTGTGTTACTGTGTGGGGGTATTTCATTTGTGTAAGCGCATTGGTAGAAAAAGCATGATGTTTGAATGTGTACATATATGAGTAGAATATTTGTTCGTGAAATAAATGAAAACAAATGTTGATTACGTTTTTAGGGAGCCCAGTTTGACTTTGAATAAAAGTTTAGGAGGTAAAACGTTTTTTAAAAAAAATATTAAAAAAAAAAAAAATCTGTTTAAAAGAATCGTGCGTATTACGTGTCTTTCAAACATAAACCTTTAGGAGGTAAAAATGATTAAAAGAGCTGTTTAAAAAGAATCGCGCGTATTACGTGACTTCTAGACAAAGATCCTTATGAGGTAAAAATGTTAAAGTGTTATCTAAAAGAATCGCCATATTGTTTAAACTAGAAGATAAGCTTTTGCGAGATGTCTTCCATTCACTGGGGTAAAAGCATTAATGATGTTAAAACCGAATCACCTCTCTCTCTCTCTCTAAACCGCGCGCATACATACGTGTTTCAGACACACCTCTCTCTCGCGCTCTCTAAACCCACGCCCATACACATGTTTCACCGGCAGACAGTTTCTGTAGGCTATGTGCATCTAATTTATGACTTTACCAGCCTGTTCTGTATGTTCACCTAATTTTTGATCTTGTGTTTTCCTGACCGACAGTTTGTAGGTAGTCTAATTTATGACTCTTTGTGTTTTTCCTGACCAAGAGTTTTGTGGGGGAGACACTTATTTTATGACCAGGGGTCATGGTGTAATCCTATCAGTTTGTTTACGATAATGAGTTAGTGTCTAGGGGTGTTAATGGTTTTTAAAAATCGTCTTAAGACATTGTGGTTAAAACACAGAAGACAGTCTGCAACTATCTGATACGATGGCTGCTCCAAGAACTCCTAATATCCCTAGAAGACTGTCCTGCATCACACCTATAAGAGACTCTGATGAAAAGTGTGATGAGTTAACTTTTGCTCCAAGAAACAAACAACAATGTGCTAGTTTGTAAAAAATTCTTTGTGAGAATGACATTGTAAAGGAGCTGATGTTTAACCCACGTTTAAGGGTGTTACCAACTCCGGAGAACATCTCTTAAGACCGCCCTCATGCTGCAATGATTAAAACGGGGTGGATGGTGTTACAGTGAACACATATTACAAAGATGTCTCAAGATTCTGCATATGCCTGCTACAGCAACAACCCGGAAACAGTGCCGGCTTTGCCTGATGACAACGCAACAACGCTAGAATCCCTCCCACTGGTACTTTAACTGGTGCATCAGTCTACGCCGATATTGATGATACAGACGGCTGTATTCAGTCTGACACATTCAAGATTATTAAAGCGACAGTCGTAGTCCTTCTGGAACATCTCATCAACAAAAAGCTGAAAGAGCTCTGTTTGGGGTGTGAAGTGAATCACCTGAGTCAGATTAGACACTCGTGTCTATTCGAACCTGATGCATATTTCTTTGACAAATACTTTGAGGAACTATCGCGTGATCTGGTCAAAACCGGACTTAAACATTTCATCGCTCAATCATTGAGTCGGTGTGGTTTGAAGATTAACCCCCAGAGAATTCAAGAATCGGTGGACGCCGTTCTGCACGAGCTGTGTGACGAAGTGTACATCGTGCAAAGGCTTCACGAAGTCAGAGAGAAACTTGTGGATGTCAGCAGCGAGCAGATTGTCTATGACGCCATGGACAGCTGGAAGGGGATCACACCAGTCGTTTGAGATGGGAAATGCACGTACTTCTACAGGCTTAGCAAAGAGTCTGCTTAAGTGCTGTATTAGGTGCGAGATGCCCAGCATGATGTACAAATGCCTTACGAACTGTGCTGATGTACCTGTAGCTGTAAACGGATGCGATGTTGACCTTTAACAAATTTAGACATTTAACAACATTTAACAAATCTCGTGAATCAGATATGTCTTGTGCGAGGTACGTTGTGCGATTGGTCTGCTTTGTTGCATATGTGTATTAATGCATGTGATCTGATTTGGGCTTCTATCACAAAAATACTAGATCTTGTGACTGAATGTGGCAGACGTGTTAGAATTGTAGACATTTTATGTATGTGTACATATGTGCATGATTTATGTGTAATCCTTCTGTCAAGAAATGAGCAGACTGTTGTCCTTGAAATAATCGATACATATATTGCATATATGGTTGAGAAAAACACTGTGATGTGTATAAAATTTCTACACTCCCTCGATGATGTATGATAACATTTGTGTTCTTTTACTGAAATAAATACCATTACATTTAAGACCATCTGAGTTATTCTTTTGTGGAGGCTAAAGTGTCGATATGTCAGAAGAAATGAAAAAAGTATATTACACACCTTCAAATGCGAGGTTTTTTGGTGGTAAAAAACATTTAAAAGACGGTGTTTTAAAAGAAACAGGGGTTCGTTTAACAGATAACCAAGTTTCGGATTGGATCGCCGGCAAGGATGCTTACACGTTACACAGAACTGCTCCATTAAAATACAAAAGAAATCGTGTTTTTGTTTATGGTATTGATATGCAGTTTCAAGCCGATCTGGTCAATATGTCTGCATACGTCAAGGAAAACGACAACGTTCATTTTCTGTTGACGTGCATAGACATGTTTAGTAAATATGCATGGACTCGGGTTTTAAAAAACAAATCCGGTGTCGAGGTGTCTAAAGCTTTCGAATCTATACTGGATGAGGGCAGGGTGCCCCGTAAACTACAGACAGATAATGGGAAAGAATTTTTTAATAAACATTTTCAAAGCATGACAAAAAAGTACAACATACAACATTTTGCAACAGCCACCAATTTAAAAGCGTGCATCGTCGAACGGTTTAATAGAACCTTAAAAGGGCGGATGTGGAGATATTTAACTGCTACAAACTCCATACGCTATATCGATATTCTACAAGACATCACGGATGGATACAATGCCAGCTATCACAGGAGCATTAAGATGAGAACTATTGATGTGACCAAAGAAAATGAATCTACGGTGTATAAAAACCTATATGGACCTACAGACGGGCCTAACGTAACCCCCAAATTTAAATATAAAGATGGCGACATTGTAAGAATTTCTAAAGAGGTCCGTTCACAAAAGGTTATAAAGAAAACAATACGCACAAGTTTTTCACTATAACAGAATACATATCACGCGAACGTCCCGTCTATAAAAAGTGTGATTATGACTGCGATGTCATTGATGGTGTTTTTTATGAAGAGGAATTACAAAAAATATTTGTGAACAAAAACAAAACATTTAAAGTGGAAAAAATTTTAGACAAGAAGAAACAAGGCCGAAAAACATTGGTTTTGGTTAGATGGCTCGGATGGCCCTCAAAATTTGCATCATGGATTGACCAGAAAGAATTGGTCGATGTACAGACCCCATAAAACAAACGAAACCTCGTAGATGGCACACATTCATGTAAAAATCCAACCACGGCTGAAGGTGGATTTTATTTAACGCCTCCCTGTAATGCCTCAACGACTGTTTATAGGGAAAATCGTATCTCGTGTTATACAACTCGATTATCGAAAACTATCAATCTAAAAGGAGAGTGGCAAGTTGGGTTAATCGAATTTGAATATCCGCTGTCGTGGTACACATTTAATGAGGAAGATGCTACGTTCATTTTCAACTATGGTGAAACAATGTAGACTCAGGTCACCGAATATAATATTGAAGGCAATATATCAAACACATCTTACAGGTTAAAGACTGGATATTATGACGACGTCGTTTTTTGATCAGGGAGATCAACGCGTCCCTGACACCACGTGCGAGTCTTGGCTATTATCATGTTAAAAATAAAGTGTTTCTGAAAGGCCCTCCGAAGACATCGCTGACATTTTATGGAAAGGTTGCCAATATTTTTGGATTAAAACCGGGGGTTGCTATTGAAATACGGACCATACTCTTGAAAGGTCTGGTATGACTTATGCACCCTTTCAGGCTGACATTAATGTGGGGTTTTACAGTAGGTATATTTATACCGATATCATAGAATACCAGACGGTGAGTGATTTCTATGTACCGCTGCTTAGATGTGTACATATAGAGGGGGAGAATCATAAGATTGTTAGTGTTAGATACGACACCCCACATTACATATCGGTTAATAAATCGTCCATCAGTGAGATAACCATACAAATGAAAGACGATCTAAATCAAGACGTGCGCTTCAGTTACGGGAAGGTGTGTGCCAAGCTGCATTTTAGACCTGTGAAACAATTTGTTTAAAAAAAAAAAAGTCATATTTCAACAATCACCACACAGACCCTCTGCGTTATGTCGCGTATTACCAGAATAAAGCGGGGAACGGGCTCCCTGGCTATGCAGGGGGCGGTGTTATGTATGGATCCGGGTTAGGGGGTATGTTTAGAGGTCTCTTTAGAATGGCTATTACGTTGCTAAAATGTGGTTTTAGCATAGCCAAGCCGCGTCATAAATCAGCTGCAAAAACATACTAAGCGATGTTGTTAGCAATACGCTTAATAATAACAACAATACTCAAGACGGGTCCGGACTAGTGGTGATGGCGCGCAGAAGAGCATCTAGGCCGTCAGGGGTTCGGAGGAGTGGCCAAACGATGAACAAAAGAAAACATAACACCAGGAAATTGTCCGTTGTAAAATGCAAACACAAGAAGACACCAGCTAGCTCTACAGCAAAAAGACCAAAGACCTGCATTAAAACAATATTTTAGACCATGTCTTTACTACACATTATGTCAGAAGAATGCTTAAAAACCGAGCTGGATCTATTCACAGTACCGTTGACTCAAACCATTATTGAAAAAAATACATATATAAAAGTACCCCTGTTGTCAGCAATATCAGAAACATCACCTCTGGAGTTTTTTATAGTGGGGACTGGAGAGGATTATGTGGACCTAAGCAACACCCTGGTTTTCTTACGTCTCAAAATCATTAATGCAGACAGTAAAGACATTGCATATGGAGCCCCCGTGGGACTTATTAACTATGCCGTATCTATAATATTTTCACAAGTGGATGTGTCGCTTGGAGACCGTCTCATATCACAAGCTCCAACACATATCCTTATCGATGCATAATAGAGTGTCTTACCAATTATGGTAAAGACACTCTTGAAACGCTTTTCTCAGCGGGGCTGTTTTACAAAGACACAGCCGGTCACATGGACATATAGGACCCCACTGGTGGTAATAGAGGTTTGACCAAAGGAGCTACATTTACCAACGCCAGCAGTGTTGTTGAACTGCTGGCACCCATTCACAGTGACATATTCTTTCAAGAAAAACTAATGCTTAACAGTGTGTACATTAAAATTTGCATGACGCGGGCAAAAGATGAATTCTGTTTGATGAGGAGCGATGCTGTGGCCTATAAACTAAACATCTTGTCAGCTTCGCTGTTTTTGAAAAAACCGTCTGTAACACCAGGTGTGAGATTGGGGCACGCACAAGCATTGCTTTCAACGTCAGCCAAATACCCCATAGACAGGGTATGTGTGAAAAACTTATCAATTCCTGTAGGCTCACGTGTTTGTAATCAAGAAACCTTGTTCTTAGGAACTCTACCAAAATCTGTGGTTCTGGCTATGGTTGATAATGACGCGTTTACAGGCTCGTATAATAAAAATCCATTCGCATTTAAAAATTATGACCTAGAATTTTTGGCAGTTTATCTGGACGGGCAGCAGCACCCCGCTAAACCTCTGCAGCCTGAATATGGAAGTGGATCTGCAGTGTGTGAATTTTACCAGTTAGCGCTGGCTTCTGGAAAGCATCTTAAAAAATCAGCCTCTAGCTATTGATAGGGAGGATTTTCTGCACGGTTTTCTACCCTTTATGCGTTTAATCTCACGCCGGACGAAGACTGCAGTCTACACGTATCGCTTATCAAGTCTGGAAATATTAGGCTAGAAGCACGTTTTAGACAGCCTCTACCCCTAACGATCGACTTAATTGTTTATGCCATATTTGACAGCATCATCAAAGTGTCAAATCGCAGACAGATCCTGGTTGATTACTATTAATAGGCAAAATGGACACCATCCAGCTTATGGGTGTAACACCCATTTTCTTGGCATACTCCCATGTGACTACCAACCAAAAGCTCCATTAAGAAAATTACCGTCAATGGTGATAATCAACACGCATCCTTCAGGACTCCCGGGTGAACACTGATTAGCCATCTACATAAATGAGCTCAGTGTGGGTTGTTTTTTCGACAGCTTTGGTATTGGTAATAAACCAGATGACAATCGTTTTCCGCAGAATATCAAATACCGCAATTCTAGAGTGATTCAGAATTCAGCAGTACAAGTCCAAGATTTTTCATCAGAGACCTACGGGCAGCATTGTGTGATTTTTCTCCATCACATGGTAAAGGGGTATGATTATGACCGTGTGTTGAAGATGTATACTGGCGATTTTATTAAAAATGACAAGATGGTGTCGGCATTTATGAAAAAACTAAAACTAAAAAAAGTTTGTTGTAATGAAAATGTTTTCAAATGTATTCATTGTGTTCATACAGGTGAAATGTTCATGTCTAATACTAGATTTTTTCAATAAAAACAAAGAATAGAGATTTCTTCTTCTTTTGACTCTATTATTATTACAATTATACATACATCACATCCAGCAATACAGATAAAACAAGATCATAAACATTAGAAAACTCATGGATTAAAAACTTAGCCACTGACTCATGTCGATGGTGTGCTCGGCAGTATGTTCTGTTTTTTACGCTTCTTAGACGAGATGGTTATAGGCGAAGTCAATTTGGTTTTGAAAGAGTTAATTGCGTGTCTGACATAATGGTTTGGCACCGTTGAGTATGGTATGTTTAAAGTAGCAAAAGCCTCCAGAAATTCGAGCCAGCCGACAGGTCTTCGGGCATCAGAAATCTTTTGCGGAGCCGTGATGCCTTTAACTAAATCGAGCATATGTGAGCCAGGAATAGTTCTACCGTTAAACACAAACTCTCCTGAATTGTCCCAAGATGTGACATCTTTCATTTTAGACATTTTATCTCAAATGTAACGAGCATTTTTTTACACTCCTCTGCAGAACATTCTTTGAAATATCGTCCACTACATTATCTAAATCATCGTGGGGGTTTACGCCGGGTGGCGCAGACGGATTTTCTTTTTCAGTGTGATCAGTCTGCGGAAGTGTTAATGTTAATGTGCTGTTTTCACGGTTCCCTTGTCTAGCGAGTGTTAAAAAGCACTGTAAAACGCTTGTGTACAGCTTCGCCTTTTCATAATTGTCCAAGTCAGATCAATGCAAAATATTTCTTATAGCTATGTCCAAATCATTCTCCAAAACCTGCTGGATAGAATCGCGGGGGGCTCCAGTCTTAAGTTCATTCAACTGATGCTGCGGGACTAAAAACATCTTCTCTGCATACTCCATCCCTGTTATCTAGAAGCAACCAAGCTGGAGATGAAAGGAATAGCCACACTTAAGAGCGGTAGAAGAAAGCCCCCCTGTTGGTTTATTACATGTCTCTTTCTTTTAACACCAACCGGCTTATCTGCAGCAAATTTGATTACGCTTTTCCTTTTTCCTCAGTTTCTGGTATTGTTGTGATGTGAGCGGTATATTACCATAGAGAACATTAATAGCTACTTCACACAATGTCGCAATGAGTTCATCTGTGACAGTTTGTAAAATAATCCGTCTTTGTTCGGGTGTTGCTTTTAATAATATTTTCAAAAGCGGCAGGTTTCTACAAAGTCTGGCCGACATTTTTGCTATCTTCTTTTCTAGAGATATACCTCAGGGTGTGGTGCAAGTAAATCTGTTCTGAGCCGATAGTGTTCTGGTGTTTTTGTTTTATAATCAATCAGCAGATACCCAAAAGGTTTGCTGGTTGCATCTTGATAACACACCATAAAAATTTTTGTGTTGCCAGGATACATTTGTCTACCTAGAACACTGACCTGGTTGGCATATCTGGGGTTTTCAAACAACATCAGATAATTTGTGTTTAAGCTGATGGTTCTGCTGGATTTCCCTTGGCAAAATAAATTCTGCACAATATAAATAGCACTAAGATTTCTATGATGTATATACTGGGTGAACACTTTTTCCACCTCGTTGCTCCCGCTGGCCTCTTTCATCAGATCATCAAGGATCAGCAAATTAGTTGTGTTGGCCAGAAACAGAGCATCATCATTCAGAAGCTGTGGTAATCCTTCAACAAATTTTATTTTGTACATTTTCAACAATTCTTCATACAACGGTTGCCAACTATGATAAATATACACAATATTTAAAATTTTTTTAGAAATCAACTGTCCAGCATTTTGCAACATTTTTACAAAATATGACTTTCCCAGGTTTGAAGGGCCACTTACCACACATGAAAACGGGTGTTGTAATCTGAAATCAAAACCATCTGTGTCTCACGCACCCCTATGTCCAAAAAGATTGTCAGAAGCCATATGGGAGCATTGTAAAATAAGGGAGCAGCACGTGTTTGTTGTACAACACCTTAAACTTTTTAATGACTGACCTATTGTGTGGTGTGAAATGTTATTTTATTACGTACATTGGTGTCTGTGTACGCCAGTATATGATGACTGTTATCCGCCCCCATGACGTAGTGGTCAACAAGTCCAATCAGTGTAATGGCTTTTGAATTCACCGCGTTGAGTGTGATCCCTTTGGCTTATATACAAACCTTGCCCTTGGCAGTGCGGTAACCGTATGTCTTGAGCCCGCCTGAACAAAATTCGATAATGTGATTACCCTCCCCAACCTCATCAGTTAAATTGCCGAGATAGGGCTCCAATGGAGGTTCCCAGTCACCCTCTCTAGATGTAAAGATCATGGTCTCTGTGTCGCTGTACAACAACCTATCACCCAATTTGTCCATCAACTCATACAGCTCTAAACGTGCATGAGATGTAAAAGCCCCAAGCAAGATGTTGATGTCACGAGTCTGACCCCCTTTCCCATCTGCATAACACCACTGAATTAGTGCTACGCTGTCTGACACGAACGCAAAGTGTTTAACGTCGTAACCGTCGCCGGATATATGCTGTGTAAACTGTTCCGGGTCCGAAATTAGTTCTGTACATGGCAAGTTTTCACGCATCGAGAAACAACCCCAAAGTGAGTTCAGCAGAAGTTTGTTAATAGAACGCCGTGCTGGGTTATGACTTATCTTATCAACATCCATCTTAATCCCCTCTTTCTCAAAGTAATCTGAGATGTAGGATTCCTTGTCTGCATCTGTCACAACATGTGTGAGGAAACCACTGGCCTCTTGTTTGTATTGTAAAAATGTTTTAACATAGTCACAAAACAAAGTTTCTGACCGTTGTGGAAAATGCCACACCTCGTCCACTTTCGTTACAACGTAACCCTTTTCCACACCTTTCAACAGTTCGATGCTGACCCAACAGCCTGAAATCGCTCTTTCCTCATCAGTATGGCCACACAGGTCTGTCTGATTCTGCTGCTCTGCGCATGTACGACAGAGTGGAAACATAAGCTTACCACCAGTCCTACAGGGAAGGACGGGGTGAAGCAGTTTTCTTGGTGGCAGCACTGTAGCTTTGACAAACCCATAATAATTGTCAAGAGGTTTAAAATCCTTGAAAATTATTTGTGGATGTCCTATGGGGTAAAATTTTTGGCCTGGCAAAAAGGGACACAAGCTTGTAAAGTCGACATATCATATTTTTTCACTAATGTCGGCTTTGTGATACAATTTGTATGCATTAGTACGACCACCAAATAGAGCGTTGCGTGGTTTCAATCTTTCAGGATGTGTATAAGTGGACATAAAGGTCATTACAGCAACATCGGTCTGTTTAAGGTTATTCCAATCACACTCCTACATTACCTCAACATCCAGACCATACGCTTTTTCTAATATTTCGACTGTGTCATCAAATTGTCTTCTGAGCAAGCCATAGGTCACTTTTGAGAACGGATGTAAATGGTTGGAGTTATAATGACAATCATGCCCATGAAATCATGCCCATGACAATCATGCCTTACTCTAGAAGCACAGTAGAATGAGGTAGCCCCCATCTGTGGTTGCATAATCCCTACAGTGGTAATGAAGAGAAAAAATATGTATCCCATTTTGCTTGGTATTGTGTTTCCTGTGGTGGAGGTTTAAAGAAGCATTCAACACCATGGATATAACCTGATCCCATGACAACAAAGAAACCTACAAGAGATTTATTCTTTTTTTCTGTTGTTATTGAAACATTTAGGATTTTCTTTATATTATGTTTTTATGTATGAAATTATTATTATTGTTATTATTATTATTGCACAAATAATAACATTTACACATGTGTAATCTTCCACCATGAAATGCAAATATACTCAGAGCTTCTACGCGCACAGTGACTCTACTTCTCTGTATGGGAGATTATCCTGCTGAAATGTGGATCACATACTAGCAAAAGGTAATTACAGTTTTACACTGTTAGTGGCTTTAGGGAGCATTAGTTTTAACATTCAGCCTTCTCAACACTTTGACTAACATCCAGAAAGGTGCCGTTCCAGCTAAATTGGGTTCTCATGGAAAGGGTGCTTAAATCCTAGCTATATGCAGCAGTAGACTATGGTGAATGTATTAGATTCCACTTTGCTCAGTAGTTGCTTTTACATAAAAGCATCTGCTAGGTGAGTATATGTGTGTGTGTCTATATATATATATATATATATATATATATATATATATATATATATATATATATACACACACACACACACATACATACACACACACACATATACATATATACACACATACATACACACAAATACACACACAGTATCTCACAAAAGTGAGTACACCCCTCACATTTTTGTAAATATTTGATTATATCTTTTAATGTGACAACATTGAAGAAATGACACTTTGCTACAATGTAAAGTACTGAGTGTACATTTTCTGTAACAGTGTAAATTTGCTGTCCCCTCAAAATAACTCAACACACAGCCATTAATGTCTAAACCGCTGGCAACAAAAGTGAGTACACCCCAAAGTGAAAATGTCAAAATTGGGCCCAATTAGCCATTTTCCCTCCCCGGTGTCATGTGACTTGTTAGTGTTACAAGGTCTCAGGTGTAAATGGGGAGAAGGTGTGTTAAATTTGGTGTCATCGCTCTCACATGCCTCATACTGGCCACTGGAAGTTCAACATATCACCTCATGGCAAAGAACTCTCTGAGGATCTGAAAAAAAGAATTGTTGCTCTACATAAAAATGGCCTAGGCTAAAAGAAGATTGCCAAGACCCTGACACGGAGCTGCAGCGCGGTGGCCAAGACCATACAGCAGTTTAACAGGCCTTGCCATGGTCGACTAAAGAAGTTGAGTGCACGTGCTCAGGGTCATCTCCAGAGGTTGTCTTTGGGAAATAGATGTATGAGTGCTGCCAGCATTGCTGCAGAGGTTGAAGAGGTGGGGGGTCAGCCTGTCAGTGCTCAGACCATACACCCACACTGCATCATATTGGTCTGCATGGCTGTTGTCCCAGAGGGAAGCCTCTTCTAAAGATGATG
>NC_071273.1:2553389-2598389 GCF_023375685.1 Ictalurus furcatus | reverse complement strand
CCCGGGATGGAGGCGGAGGTCCGGGCCTTCTGCCAGCAATGCCCGCAGTGCCAGCGCACTGCCCCACGGAGGCCCCCACCGGCGCCCCTTATCCCTCTGCCCATTATCAGTGTCCCGTTCGAGCGAGTGGGCATGGACCTCGTGGGCCCCCTACCCAAGTCTGCCCGGGTCCATGAGTACATCTTGGTCATTGTTGACTACGCCACCCAGTACCCCGAGGCGGTGCCGCTGCGCAAAGCCACCTCCCAGAACATCGCCAGGGAGCTGGTACTCCTGTTCAGTCGGGTGGGGATTCCAAAGGACGTGCTGACCGACCAAGGTACGCCTTTTGTGTCTAGATTAATGGCCGATTTGTGTCGACTGTTACAGGTGAAGCACCTTAAGACGTCGGTCTACCACCCGCAAACCGACGGGCTGGTCGAGAGGTTTAACCAGACGCTCAAATGGATGCTGCGCCGGGTGGTGGACGAGGAGGGGAGGAACTGGGACCTCCTCCTCCCCTACGTGCTTTTCGCCGTCCAAGAGTGCCCCCAGGCGTCCACGGGCTTCACCCCCTTTGAGCTCCTGTTCGGGCAGCGCCCGCGGGGACTGTTGGACGTGGCTCGCGAAGCCTGGGAGTAGCAACCGTCCCCCTTCCGCTCAGTCATCGAATATGTGCAGGAGATGCAAGCGAGGATCGACCGGGTAGCTCCAATAGTCCGGGAGCACATGCACGCCGCGCAGAAGGAGCAGAGAAAGATATACAACCGCCCAGCGCAGCCCCGAGAATTCCAGCCGGGGGATCGGGTCCTCCTGTTAGTGCCCAGCAGTGCCTGTAAGTTCCTGGCCCGGTGGCAAGGCCCATATACAGTCCTCGAGCGCCGGGGCCCGGTCAACTACCACCTGCAACAGCCCGGTAAGCGCGCGGAGGAGAAGCTCTACCACGTGAACCTGCTAAAGAAGTGGGTAGAACCGGCCCCAGTAGTGTTGGCGTACGCGGCCCGGGACATGGACCATGGCAAGCGTACTTTGGTCGGCTTGGGGGAGGACCTTACCCCCGCCCAGAGACAGGAGCTCACTGAGTTGATAGACCAATTCTCGGATGTGTTTTCGGCCTCCCCAGGGATGACCCAGCTGGTCCACCACGAGATCAAAACTCCTCCCGGCCTAGTGGTGAGACAAAGGCCCTACCGTGTCCCAGAGGCCCGATGCAAAACCATCGAGGAACAAATTAGTCGAATGCTGCGGGACCACATCAAAGAGGACTCCAGCAGCCCCTGGTCCAGCCCCATCGTCGTCGTGCCGAAGCCGGATGGGAGCATGCGGCTGTGCAACGACTCCCGGAGGCTGAACCAGGTATCGGAGTTTGACAGCTACCCCCTCCCCCAAGTGGACGACCTCGTCGAGAGACTGGGGAGGGCCCGGTTCATATCTACCTTGGACCTGACCAAGGGCTACTGGCAAGTGGCGCTAGCGCCGGAGGCAAGACCCAAGACGGCCTTTAGCACGGCCACCGGCCACTGGCAGTACCGGGTTCTCCCCTTTGGGCTACACGGGGCACCCGCCACGTTCCAGAGGTTGATGGACATCCTCTTGCGGCCCCACCGCACGTTTGCAGCTGCCTACCTGGACGACGTAGTCATCCACTCCTCCAAGTGGGCCGACCACCTGTTTCATCTAAGGGAGGTCCTGAAGGCGCTCCGGGAGGCCGGCCTGACGGCCAACCCCAAGAAGTCCCACCTAGGGCTGACTGAGGCCCAGTACCTGGGATACCGCATTGGCCGGGGAATGCTGAAGCCACAGACAAAGAAAATCGAGGCCGTAAAGGACTATCCTCGACCAACATCGAAGAAACAGGTACGTGCCTTCTTGGGGTTGGCGGGGTACTACCGGAGGTTCGTGCCTAACTTCTCTGCTGTAGCTTCCCCCCTCTCAGATCTCACAAAGAAGGGCCAGCCAGACCGGGTCAGGTGGTCAGCCAATGCAGAGAGGGCCTTCCAAGCCCTGAAAGGTGCCCTCACCAGCGCGCCGGTACTGCGCAACCCGGACTTTGACCTCCCATTCACCGTGCACACTGATGCGTCCGAGACCGGGCTTGGCGCCGTCCTCTCGCAAACCTTCAACGGAGAAGAACACCCGGTCCTCTATATCAGCCGGAAGTTGTCCCCCGCTGAGAGGAAGTACGCAGCCGTCGAGCGAGAGGCCCTGGCAATAAAGTGGGCCATCGAGGAGCTGCGGTACTACCTGGCTGGCCGGCACTTCGTCCTCGTAACGGACCACGCCCCCCTACAGTGGATGGCCAAAGCCAAAGACACAAACGCCCGGGTAACACGCTGGTTTCTCGCCTTACAAGATTTCTCGTTTCAGGTTAAACACCGGGCGGGGGCCCAACATGGTAACGCAGATGGGCTCTCGTGACGAGACGCACTCTGGGCCCACCACCGAGCGGCAGTAGGCTCGGAGCTGAGGGGGGGGTACTGTCGCGACGGACCGACAGCCGGCGCACATAATAAAGTCGCTCCTTCCCCAACTGCCGCACCGGCACGAAGCGGACAGCCTCGTGCCAACCACACCATCAGCCGGAAGGACCGTCACGGTGGGGCGGGACCGTTGACGCTACACCGGCCGGCGATTGGGGAGTCCGTCGGGAAAATTCCACCACTCAGGCGACGGCGGAGGAGGATAAAAGGACGCGCTTCCGGCCGTACAGGAGAAACGAAGGCGGCTAAGAGACAGACTCCGTGCGTGCTCTTCAGCAGCATATAGGCGCGCCAACATTGAGCACGACGGTATACTCTCCCCAATCGCTAATCTCTCTCTCTCTCTCTCTCTCTCTCTCTCTCTCTCCCCTTCTCTCCCCGAAGGTGCGAGTGCGGACGAGACCGCCGGGTGGTGAGATCGCATTCAACGGTGGATGACGCCACGGGAGACCCACACCCACGCCTCGGGAACCCGACACGCCCTCGAGAAGGTCACAACGCCAGCCACACCCCCACGAAACTGCTCGCACTCTCACCTCCTCACGACAGACAGCTCACACTTGGACAAATAAAACACCCATTTTGACCGCAACCTGTCTCTTGTGGGTCTGTGCTCCGCCCTTCCCCCGGGCTAATTCCCTACAAAATATATATATATATATATATATATATATATATATATATATATATATATATATATATTTATATATGTATATATATGTATATATATGTATATATGTGTGTGTGTGTGTGTACATACATATTATATATATATATATATATATATATATATATATATATATATATATATATATATATATATATATATATATATATATATATAAAAAATCCAGCAGCGCCCGCAAGGTCCCCCTGCTCAAGAAAGCATATATACATGCCCGTCTGAAGTTTGCCAATGAACATCTGAATGATTCAGAGGACAACTGGGTGAAAGTGTTGTGGTCAGATGAGACCAAAATGGAGCTCTTGGGCATCAACTCAACTCGCCGTGTTTGGAGGAGGAATGCTGCCTATGACCCTAAGAACACCATCCCCACCGTCAAACATGGAGGTGGAAACATTATGCTTTGGGGGTGTTTTTCTGCTAAGGGGACAGGACAACTTCACCGCATCAAAGGGACGATGGACGGGGCCATGTACCGTCAAATCTTGGGTGAGAACCTCCTTCCCTCAGCCAGGGCATTGAAAATGGGTCGTGGATGGGTATTCCAGCATGACAATGACCCAAAACACACGGCCAAGGCAACAAAGGAGTGGCTCAAAAAGAAACACATTAAGGTCCTGGAGTGGCCTAGCCAGTCTCCAGACCTTAATCCCATAGAAAATCTGTGGAGGGAGCTGAAGGTTCGAGTTGCCAAACGTCAGCCTCGAAACCTTAATGACTTGGAGAAGATCTGCAAAGAGGAGTGGGACAAAATCCCCCCTGAGATGTGTGCAAACCTGGTGGCCAACTACAAGAAACGTCTGACCTCTGTGATTGCCAACAAGGGTTTTGCCACCAAATACTAAGTCATGTTTTGCAGATGGGTCAAATACTTATTTCCCTCATTAAAATGCAAATCAATTTATAACATTTTTGACATGCGTTTTTCTGGATTTTTTTGTTGTTATTCTGTCTCTCACTGTTCAAATAAATCTACCGTTAAAATTATACACTGATCATTTCCTTGTCAGTGGGCAAACATACAAAATCAGCAGGGGATCAAATACTTTTTTCCCCTCACTGTATACACACACACACACACACACACACACACACACACACACGCACATACACGCACATACACGCACATACACGCACATACACGCACATACACGCACACATACATTTATAGTACTCTTGTAAGTATGCCTTGCACACGCCCAGGTTCAGGAAGCTGTCCTCCGTAAAATGTGCTGTGCACAAGCAAACGTGGGGGTTGTACTGCTCAGGAACAGCGTTATAGATGGCATGTAAATGGCGCAGATGCGAGCGGCAGCCGGTCACAGCAGCTCCTGCAGCTATTAACTTTAACTTCTTTTTTTTCACCTCTTTCCGACTTTCTATCGTTCTGGTTTTACACTAGACTTTTTATTTCACCTTATTGTCTATATCTGTGCCCAAATCGGTGATTTTAAATGTTTATCTTGCCGTATTTTGGACCCACCATGATTACTCGGCTTGTTTATTCAAGGGAGCAGCTCCTGATGTAACAGATTAGAGCAGCGGCCTTGCCGATGGACATACCAGTGGAGCTACAGCGGCACAGGCAAGGGACGAGAGCGGGCGCGAAGGTTAGAGAAAAGCGGGAGAGAAAAAGGAGACTCAAACCTTGCCTTCCATCAGTTGTTATGGGGAGTGTAAGATCACTGGCCAACAAGACAGATGAGGTTGCATCACTGACGAATAGCCAGCGTGATTACAGGGAGTCTAGTTTGTTGTGCTTCATGGAGACATGGCTAACAGGGAACATTCCTGATTCTTTGGTTGAGCTAGCTGACTTCACACAAGTGTGAGCTGACACAGGAAAACAGAGGGTAAGAAGAAGGGAGGAGGTATAGCTGTCTTTGTTAACTCAAAATGGTACAATGCTAGACACATAACGGTGAAGGAGAGCATGTGTACACCAGATATAGAACTACTGGCTGTGGGACTGAGACCATACTATTTGCCCAGGGAGTTCTCTCACACCATTGTTGTGACTGCGTACATTCTACCATCGGCAGTAGCGGCACTCGCCTGTGACATCATCCACTCCTCTACTGCAAAACTTCAGACACAACACCCGAGCGCACTCATGATTATTAACAGGGACTTCAACCATGTCCCCCTCTCTAAAACCCTTACAAACTTCACACAATATGTAAAATGCAAAACAAGGGAGAATAAAATCTTGGGCCAGCTGTATGCTAATGTGAAGGTGGCATACAGCTCCACTGCCCTTCCCCCTCTGGGCAGATCAGACCACAAATTGATCTACCTTGCACCTGTGTACAAGCCTATAGTCAAACAGCAGCCTGTCACCACCAAGTTTGTAAAGATGTGGTCCAGTGAGGCCGAAAAGGCCCTGCAGGACGGCTTCAAGACCCCAGACTGGGACCCGTTCCTTGAGGATCACGCAGAGAACATTGAGGGACTCTCCCAGTGTATTACGTACTACATACGCTTCTATGAGGACAGCATTGTTCCCACAAAGAAGGTCTGCTGTTTTTCAAACAACAAGCCATGGATCAACGAAGACATTAAAGCCCTCTTAAATAGGAAAAAGAGAGTATTCATGGCAGGAGACAATGACGAGGTCAGGTCAGTCCAAAAGGAGCTAAGGAGGGAGCTGAGGAAAGCAAAAAACAGCTACCGGGAGAGGCTAGAGTGCAAGCTGGGGAAAAAAAAAAAAAAAAAAAAAAAAAAAAAAAAAATCCAGTGCCAAGGAGGTATGGGAGGGCATGAACAGGATTACTGGGCTTAAAAACTCCAGACCAGTCATGGAGGGCAGCCTGGAACATGCAAATGAGCTAAACCAGTTTTTCAAAAGCTTTGACTCAGCCCCCACCCCTGAGAGCTCAAATGGACATTCGCACACTCCTCACTGGGAGCCAATGCAGTGTGGATAAGATCGGGGTGATGTGGTCGTATCTTCTGGTTCAAGTGAAGACTCTAGCAGCTGCATTCTGGACTAACTGGAGTTTGTTTATCAATTGGCATTCTTCCATCTTCGGGAGACGATGGTGTAGCATCCATTTCGGGTGAATTTATTTGCACCTTCTCAAGTGGCTGTACAATCCAACCCGTACAACCCATCTCCGAATCACAGTCGGGGCGTCCAGTTAGCCGTGAACCCTCAGCCAGCTCACCATACAGAAGATCTTTGGGAATGCGACCTGGATCCATTCTTCTAACGTGGCCAAGTCAACGGAGACACTTCTCACACAGGATGGCAAACATGCTGCTCGTGTTGGCGTGTTCCAGAACTTCTTTATCGGGTACCCTGTCCTGCCACTGTACATGGAGAATGCGTCGCAGGCACCTCGGGTGAAAGCTGTTGAGCTTCCTCTCATGCCTATCGTAGGTTGTCCAAGTCTCACTACCGTAGAGGAGTGTGCTTAAAACGCAGGCCTGGTAGACACACAGCTTTGTTTTCACAGTAAGGTTGGAGTTTTGCCACACCCTGTGAGTTAGTCTGGCCATAACTCCTGCAGCCTTGGCAATCCTACGATTTACCTCTGCATCGGTGGAGAATGAACAAGAGAGGCGACTGACAAGCTGCTGCAAACCTTCCTCCGTATGTGAGATCAGGGCTGCGTCGTCAGGGAAAAGCATCTTACATAGGAGTAACTCAACGACTTTGGTCTTGGCACAAAGCAGGAGATGTTAAAGAGCTTGCCGTCAGACCTGGTGTGTATGTAGACTCCCTCACTGCAGTCTCTGAAGGCATATTGGAGGAGCATGGAAAAGAAGATACCAAAAAGTGTGGGCACAAGGACACAACCTTGTTTCACTCTAACTGGAAAAGCATCAGACGTTGCACCGTTGAAGCAGACTGTTCTATACATGTCCTCGTGGAATTTGGTGATGACTGCCAGAAGTTGTGGTGGACATCCAAACTTCTTCAGTAGTTTGAAAAGTCCGCTCCGGCTAACCAGGTCAAACGCCTTGGTTAAATCAATGAAGGCAATAAAGAGGGGCATCTGCTGCTCTTGACATTTCTCCTGAAGCTGGCGTAGTGAGAATATCATGTCTACGGTTGACCGGCCAGCTCGGAAACCACACTGAGACTGACGATGTTTGCGTCTTGCATGTCATGCAGGATATATCCCTGTTCCCAACACAAGCATAAAAGTTCGTGCAGGGGCTGGAGTAGTACAGGTTTCCCGCTTTTCAAGATTTCTGACAGGATGCCGTTGCTCCCTGGAGCCTTACCCCAGGCGAGGCGGTTGATGGCTGTTCTGAGCTCTTCCATGGTTGGCGTTGTGTCTAGCTCCTCCATGGCTGGTAGGTCTGGGATGACATCCAGAGCAGTCTTTGTAACAACGTTCTGGGTTGAGTACAACTCAAGGTAATGTTCAACCCAGTGCTGCAGTTGCTTCCCCTGATCCGTGATGACTTCTCCTGTCTTGGACATGAGTGGGGCAGTCATGATAATAGAGGATCCAGTCACCTTCTTGATGCCTTCGTACATCGTTCTTACATCCCTGGTATTGGCAGCTGCCTGTATACTGCTGCAAAGATTCAGCCAGTAGATGTTTGCGCAGTGGCCTGCAGTCTGCCGGGTGTTTCTTCTAGCAGCCCTAAGGGCTTCCAATGTACTGGGGTTAGGCACAGCCTTGTATGACAGAAGAGCTTTAATTTTCACATCGGTTACAGGCTCCATATCCTCCCAGTGGGCTTCGTACCAGTCGGCACTTTTCTGCTCCTTCTTGCCGTAAGCATTGATCGCCGAGTTGTACACAGCTTCACGGATGTGTGTCCATTTGGAGTCGATAGTACCATCAGGTGACTTCTCAGCGAGGGCTTCCTTCACCTTACTGACGTACCGCTCAGATTTTTCTGGTTTGTTTATACAGCAGGCGTTAATGTGAAGGCGACCTTTCTTCTTGGAATGGTGCAGTTTCTTTGGCAATACACGCACCTGGCTAGCCACGAGGGAGTGGTCGGTGTTGCAACCCGCACTGTGATAGCTGCGGGTGAGGAGAACGCTTGCAAGGTCCGCACGCCTGGTGATGACCAAATGTAACTGGTGCCAAAAGCGGGAGCGTGGGTGCCTCCAAGACACCTCGTGAATCTTCTTACACTTGAAGGTGGTGTTTGTGATACAGAGGCCGTTGAAGCAGCACAATTCTAGCAGTCGCTGACCATTTTCGTTGATCTTTCCACATCCGTGAGAACCAAGGCAGGTGGACCAGGCCTCATGATCAGCTCCCACCCTAGCATTAAAGTCCCCAAGCAGATAAATGCTTTCAGTACTGGGTATCCTGGAAATCACTACATGTAAGGCCTCGTAGAACTGGTCCTTTTCATCTGGAGTTGAGCATAGTGTCGGGGCGTACGCGCTGATGTTCGCTGGGCCTGAGTCTGTAGACAAACGGAGGGAGAGGATTCTTTCTGTGCCTGATGATGGTGGCTCGATGAAGGGTACAAGCGAGTTCTTCACTCGTCATCATGCTGATGTGATTTTTGGCTTCCCTTGCCAAAAGAACGTGTAACTAGCTTCTCTTACAGTGCCACTGTCAGCACGTCAAGTTTCCTGAAGGCAGGCCACGTCGAGGTTGAGTCTTGAGAGTTCCTTGTCAATGACAGCAGTCTGGCATGCATCATCGATATGCTGCAGATCAGCAGTGAGACCTGGACACATGGTCCTTACGTTCCAGCTTGCGAAGCGAATAGCTGGAGTCTTCTTGTTTTTTCCTTGCTTGCCTGGTGCAGAATTTATGTCCTACTTGTCAACATGATTCTCTAAGCTCCACGCACCCAAGTGAAGCAGGCAAGCCATGGCGGGACAACACCTTATTGGCTGGGGGCTACCCAGCTTGAGGCGGGCGGTAGCTGTCCAGTGAGATGCGATGATCTCTCCCACCGACAGAAGCGGCCCCTGGCACCCGTTTCCTTCGCCAATCGGATGAGCTTAAAACCGGTGACTGCCGCTACCAGTGTTGTGTCGGCGCCTTACGGTGTCGCTGGAGTGTCCTCTCCATTGGAGCTACAAAAGCCTGGGCAGGGTGAAATGGAGGATCAGCTGTTGCCCATGCAGCAGACTCCCCCCCCCCCAACCCCCCTCCACGCAGCTGGTGGACCCAAGGGAACGACGAAAGCCGATACAACTTGGCACCAACAACGTTGCAGGAGTTGCCGGGACAAGACTACATTTGGCCTTGAACCGCCTTCAGGACTCCTGATTTGACCTCGAGGTTTACTCCTGAAGCCTTTTCCATGCCTAGGATGGATGTAGCCGCAAGGCAGCGGAGGTTTGAAGTTTCCTTCTTTTTGAAGTTTGTTTATGCACCTACTGGAACATCCAGACAGTAAGGCGTTACAGTAATTAGTCTAGAAGTGACGAAAGCATGAACTAATATTTCTACATCAGGTAGTGACAATATATTTCTTATCTTAGACATATTTCTGAGATGAAAGAAGGCTATCCTAGTAATATTATCTACATGAGCATCAAATAATAGACTGGAGTCAATCATTACCCCAAGGTCTTTGTTGTACAATGCTGTACATGATGAAACAAAGTCCATCCAGAGTTACTATTTGATCAGAAAGCTTACTTCTAGTTACACGTGATCCTAATACAAGAACTTCCGTCTTATCGGAATTAAGTAAAAGGAAGTTAGTTAGCATCCAACGTCTAATGTCCTTTACACATTCCTCAACTTCATTAAGCTGCTGTCTGCTGGCATCGCTGAAACATACAGCTGTGTATCATCAGCATAACAGTGGAAGCTAATTCCATGTTAACGAATAATTTGACCTAGAGGTAGCGCATTATATATATATATATATATATATATATAAAGTAAAAAGCAGTGGGCCTAAAACAGAACCTTGTGGAACACCAAAATTAACTTCGGTATGCGTGGAGAAGTCTCCATTTACGCCTACAAACTAATAACGATCGGTCAAATAAGACCTGAGCCAGGAGAGGACCGTTCCCTTAATGCCAACAACATTTTCTAATCCATCAAGGAGAATAGTTTGATCTATAGTATCAAATGCTGCACTAAGGTCAAGTAACAAAAGCAGCGAGACACAACCCTGATCAGAGGCCAGTAGTAGGTCGTTTACTGCTTTAACTAACGCTGTCTCTGTGCTATGATGAGGTCTAAATCCTGACTGATACATTTCATGAATGTTATTCCTATGCAAGTATGAGCATAAGTGCTGTGCTACAACCTTTTCTAAGATCTTGGAGATGAAGGGGAGATTTGATATAGGTCTATAGCTGGACAGTTGAGAGGGGTCAAGGTAAGGTTTTTTAATCAGGGGTTTAATAACTGCTAATTTAAATGATTTAGGTACATAGCCAGTGCTAAGGGAAGAATTGATTATATTTAAAAGCGGTTCAATTACTCCAGGACAAATCTGTTTAAAGAAACATGTAGGTACAGGATCTAGTATGCAAGTTGATGAATTCGCTGAAGAGATTAATGTAGCTAGTTCAGTCTCTCTAAGGGGAGTAAAACATTCTAAACATTGATCTGATATTGCTATATTATCATCTACAGGGTTAGTTATAATACTGTCTGGTTTTAACTTAATAGCCTGAATTTCACATCTAATATTTTCAATCTTACCAATGAAAAAAATCCATGAAATCTTCACTGCTATGTAATGATTGAGTGCTTCTTTCTGTAGTGGTTTTATTCCTAGTTAATTTTGCTACTGTGTTGAATAGAAATCTCGAGGATTTCGATTAAAATTGTAATTAATTTGCGCTTTTCGATCATACAATAGATTTTGACTTATCCTACTCCGTTTCCTTGTTTGCACTTTTAACTTTGTGGTATGTTAAAATGTCTGGAAAGAACATGAAAACCCATGGTAGCATTCAGACATGACTGAGGGCAAGTGTGCGCGCTGCGAGCGAGTCTCTTCTTCCCCTGAATCTGTGTCGCCGAGCGATGACTTTGACTTCACCGCACTCAGGCTTGAGCTGTTGGCTTTACTGAGGAAGGACATCGCCGATATTTTTGAAAAGGAGCTCCAGGAGACTTTCAGGATTGCACTGTCTGCTGTTCAGCTTGACCTGCAGGCCATGAAAACACAGCTGGCTAGTGATAAAGTTGCTACCGAGGCTACCATATCAACACTGAAAGGTACTGTTGTGGAAATGGAGCACGCTCTCTCCGGTTGCACTGATGACATAGCTCAAATGAAGACTACTATCAAGTCTCTCACTGCGACCGTGACTCAATTAGAGAATAAATGTGAGGATTTGGAGTCGAGGTCATGGCGCAATAACGTTAGGATAGTGGGAGTTCCAGAGGGCGCTGACACATGTACAACTGCTGCTGTAGCGGCCTTGTTAAAAGAGGCGTTTGGTCTGGAGAAGGAGCCGGTTTTGGACCGGTCCCACCGGACCCTTCAGCCGAAGCCCAAGCCTGATGAAAGACCACGAGCTATTGTGTACAGATTCCACTATCACAGTGACTGTGTTGACATTTTACGCCGTGCGAGAGAGCTCCAGCGGATTAAAGTGAGGGATTTGACCATCTCCGTTTTCCCTGACTACACAGCCAAGATAGCCTGGGCCGCATTTAACGAGGTTCAGCGTCAACTTCGTGGTATTGAGGGCGCTCGCTATGGAATATTTCACCCAGCTCGGCTTCTCATTAGATATAACGGTGTTCAGAAGGACTTTATTTCAGCGGAGGAAGCAGGAGACTATGTTAAACTCTTGATATTGGGGTGAACTGCATCACCTACACAGCAGCGTCTTTTTCGTTCTTCTTTTATTTTTATTTTTTTGCACTCGGCCTTCCAGCTCTACAGCATTTGGATTTTTATTGAAGATATCGTCATTGCATTACTTCGCCTAGATTTTGTGGACTCACTCCTCTTAAACCTACTTCGGTATTAATGTGGTTCTCTGTTTTGATGCTCTGACTGGGTTAGAGTTTCTGTTTATTTAATTGTATTAGTGTTTTTTCCTCGGCTTCACGTCCTACGCTGTTATATTATTTGTTACAAGTCTTTAAAAGTTAAGGACATTATATTTCTTATTGGGCACAGACTGTTTATCAGACTTGAAGTCAGTAGGGGCTTTTTCTCTTACTGGAACTTTTTGTCTTGGTAATTTTGTTGGTTAGTTCAGCTTACTCTCCGAGTTGTTTTCACATTGTGACAACTTTTGGTTATTGTGGGAAACACTGCGGTCTCATTTTTAAAAAATTTTTTTATGGAGACTTTGGGTGTGTGGGTGTTTGGGGGATTGTGAGAGTAAACAAAACATGCCAATGCTTTGAAGGATGTGAACTGGAACGGAGTAATGTTAGTCAATTGCGAATCTGTTTTTAGAGGATTTAAACCTAACATGGTGAACAAATTATATTATAGAATTCAGGCAATTTTACTGGGGTTATCTCATACAGTGTGGCAAGTAATAATCTGGAAAGACCTCTGTAATATCACAGTCTAAAACTGGATTTAAAGAGAAGCAAATCAGTAAATAAATCACATGAAAATGAATAAATAAATTAAAATCTCAAATTGTTTTTGTTATCTCCTATTAAGGTGGAGAGATAGACTTTTCTAGCATCGCTAAGAGATTTTCTATAGTTCAGTAGGTTCTCCTTCCATGCTGTTTGACATATTACCAATTTGGTTTGACGCCATTTACGTTTTAATTGTCGAGTGGTCTGTTTTAAAGTAAGTGTTTTATCGTTATACCAGGGTGCTAGCTTTTTCTCTCTAATTAATTTTCTTTTGAGTGGAGCCACTCTACCTAGCGTGTAGTGGAGTGTTGACTCTAAGCATTCAGTCGCCTGATCGAGTTCTGTGGGATCAAACGGTGATCCAAATCTAATTGATGTCTCTGGGAGGTTGTTTATGAAGCTCGGTGCAGTAGCTGATATGAAAGTACGTTTTACGCGGTAGCGAGGGGAGGTGGAAATATTAAGATCAATATGAATTATGAACGAGATAAGATAATGGTCTGAGACAACTTCAGACTGTGGAAAAATTACAATATTTTCTATATTTAATGTAACATATACTTATGTTAGTATGAGGTCAAGAGTGTGACCACCATTATGAGTAGGCCTGATTACGTTCTGATTAATCCCTACTGAATCTAAGATGGACAAGCTGTCCTCAGAGGGTCTTCCGGGTTATCAAAATGAATATTAAAATCACCGATGATTAATGCTTTATCTACAGAAACAACCAGGTTTGAGATAAAGTCTGCAAATTCACTAAGAAATTCAGTATATGGCCCTGGGGGTCTGTAAATAACAATTAGAGGAATTGACATTTTTTGTGGCTACATAATTTATACTGGTATAAAGAATTTCAAAAGAATTAAATTTATGACTAGGTTTTTGTGTGATGCCTAGATTTTGACTATGGATGAGACAAACACCTCCTCCTCTACCAGTTGAATGAGACTGATGTACATAACTGTATCCAGGAGGACTGGCTTCATTTAATGCCATGTACTCATTTGATTTAATCCAAGTTTCCGTTAAACACATTAAATTACATTCCTGATCAGTAATGATTTAGTTAACAATAAGAGCCTTAGATGCAAGAGATCTAATGTTTAATAGTCCTAGCTTCAGATTAAAGGTGCTGGATGTGCATTCAGTGTGATCTAATTTTATGTTAATTAGGTTACTAAAACAAACTTTCCGAAATTTTCTATGTATTTGTATAGCTCGGGGAACAGACACCGTCTCTATACCATGTACTACAAGTGTTGCACTATTAATTGAACATTGCATATGATGAGCTTTGTTATTGTAGGAAGATGTACTTACGGTAGGCAGTCACTTGGTGTATAGCGCCTTGGAGATGTTGTCTGACAGCAGTTCCACTCCGAGGCTGCTGGGGTGCAGGCCATCAGGACGAAACAACCTAGGACGCTCCCAGAACAGATTCCAGTTATTAACAAACAGCAGATTCTGTTCATTACACCAAGAAACTAATCAGTCATTAGAAACTAATCAAGGTAACAAAATACATTAAGAGCCAGGGGGGTGTAAACATTTTAATAGGATGATCAGTCAGTGTAAATTGTTATTAGTTTGTTTAAAGATCTTATTTTTTTCATTTATTACTGCCCTTCAGAAGCTAAATAAGATACTTACATGTATCCCAGAAGACAAAACAATTTACACGATCATCCTGTTAAAAAGTTTACAGCCAGGCTCTTAATGCATTGTGTTACCTTCTTGAGCATCAGTGAATAGCTGCGTTTACATGGACAACAATTATCCATTCTTAATCCGATTAAGACCATACTCTAATTAAGAAACTACCATGTAAACAGCAAATTTTACTTACCTTAATCTAATTAAGGTCATAATCTAAGTAAGCAATAATCTAATTAAGAGAGGTGGAGTACTCCAGTTTTAGTCGCATTATGGACGTGTATTACAAGCTGCGTTTACATAGACAACTATGACTACGTTTACATGGACAGCATTAATCTAATTATTGACCTTACTCTGAGTAAGATAATAATGTGATTAAGGTGTTTACATGATTCGCTTTTAGAATACTCCTTCCATGTACCCGTTTTACATGTTATAGAGCATAATTAGATTAACAGCCTGCGTCATTACGTCACCGCACCACAACGTACGACCCTCCAGGTCAGGTATCAACATACACTCCGTCTTCGTTATGGTAAACTATACAGTTTTGGGTGTTTTTATTTAATTTTTTTACGAACGCTTTAAGTGCAGTTAATTATTTGTCATGCTATACGTGCAAATACGACTATTGTTTGGGAAATAGTCGTATGAGTGCTGCCAGCATTGCTGCAGAGGTTGAAGGGGTGGGGGGGTCAGCCCGTCAGTGCTCAGACCATACGCCGCACACTGCATCAAATTGGTCTGCATGGCTGTTGTCCCAGAAGGAAGCCTCTTCTAAAGATGATGCACAAGAAAGCCCGCAAACAGTTTGCTGAAGACAAGCAGACTAAGGACATGGATTACTGTAACCATGTCCTGTGGTCTGATGAGACCAAGATAAACTTATTTGGTTCAGATGGTGTCAAGCGTGTGTGGCGGCAACCAGGTGAGGATCACAAAGACAAGTGTGTCCTGCCTACAGTCAAGCATGGTGGTGGGAGTGTCATGGTCTGGGGCTGCATGAGTGCTGCTGGCACTGGGGAGCTACAGTTCATTGAGGGAACCATGAATGCAAACATGTACTGTGACATACTGAAGCAGAGCATGATCAGTACGCAGTATTCCAGCATGATAACGACCCCAAACACACCTCCAAGACGACCACTGCCTTGCTAAAGAAGCTGAGGGTGAAGGTGATGGACTGGCCAAGCATGTCTCCAGACCTAAACCCTATTGAGCATCTGTGGGGCATCCTCAAACAGAAGGTGGAGGAGCACAAGTTCACCAACATCCACCAGCTCCGTGATGTCGTCATGGAGGAGTGGAAGAGGACTCCAGTAGCAACCTGTGAAGCTCTGGTGAACTCCATGCCCAAGAGTGTTAAGGCAGTGCTAGAAAATAATGGTGGCCACACAAAATATTGACACTTCGGGCCCAATTTGGACATTTTCACTTAGGGGTGTATTCACTTTTGTTGCCAGCGGTTTAGACATTAATGGCTGTGTGTTGAGTTATTTTGAGGGGACAGCAAATTTACACTGTTATACAAACTCTACACTCACTACTTTACATTGTAGCAAAGTGTCATTTCTTCAGTATTGTCACATGAAAAGATATAATCAAATATTTACAAAAATGTGAGGGGTGTACTCACTTTTGTGAGATACTGTACACACACACACAAGCATACAGAGACATTCGTTCACACAGTCATATGCACAAACACTTCTTGCCAGCGCTGTCTGCAACTTTAACAATAAAAATAGCTTTGCCACTGAAAAGCTACATTATATTTCTCAGCAACAAGGTGGTACCATCACTGTTTTTGAAGTAATTCAACTCAGTTTTACTACACTACTGCTGCATAACACTAACTGCTGAGAGTCACACATGACACAAGTAATTCATACACGTTTAATCCTTCTCTCCCTGATAGATTTGTCAATTCATTCAAATAAATGTAATCTTATCACACTACTTTATCTCTGTGTCTGATTTATATCGGGCAAAATTCCACATCTGACAACCTAACTAATGGACATTAACGGTCATTTTAAACTTCTAATCAAAGTTTGTGCTTCTAAAATCAATGACCGCTTTAATGTTATTAATTGTGGAAAGACCATGGAATAAGCGGGGTAATCCATGGCTAGGTGTGCATTAAACGATTTGAACGAGTGGTTCTTTGCCTCCACATCATGCATTAAAATCGTTTAATACACAAGTATCTGTAGATTACAGATCATCTGAGAGAGACAGCTGATTCTGTATGTAAACAGATATACTTACCAATCACGACCTCTCCGAGTTGCAGAGTGGCCAAAGTGGCCATTGGAAGGGAGTCAAAAGTCTTTCCATTGACTCCCTTCCAACTGAGGTTCTTTGCCAGGGAGTTGGCAATCACCCTCTTCAATATGCGCCAGGTGCAGTCACACACATCCGCCCCGTCAATAAGCACCAACCAGTTTACCTGAAACCGATTTAAAAATAAATAAATAAATAAAATAAAATAAAAATAATATGAAACAATATAAAAAATAAATAATTAATAAGCATGTATTGCCTCGTCAACTGGGTCAGTGCTTCTCACTACTCCTGCAGTCACCTTGCCGTGTGTGTTTTCCATGTTTTCCTCTTCTACCAAAGATTAGGTCATAACTGTTCCCTCATATCAAAGTGGTGTTTAATGTTGTACTTTGAGTACGAGTGTGTCCTTTTGAGGAAAAAAAAGAAACGCTTTCAGTAGCTGTGTAATTGTGCAAACAATTGTTAACAAAAAAAAGAAAAAAAAAATCACCAGTTTTTGCTTGTAATCTGGGCTCTGTTGCATCCTTTGCTCCAGACTACACTGTTGATGAAGGTCTTGCAGGGGAAATAAACCTTCAATATCCAAAGGCTGCACCTGGAACTCCTGTAGTTGAAGCAATCTCAGTGGTTTGTGGGTCCAGCACCATCTCTAATATAGTCAACACCTCCCTCAGCATGGCTATGATAAAGAAATTAACAATATTTACAAATGATACACACTACAAAGCTATACAACTCCATCCTCAGCATTATTCCTAACCTACACAAATTCCATTAAGATGGCTGAGTGGAAATCACTGTTGGTTCTGATGATTGTTGGGGGTCCCCTCGTAAAGTCTGACAGCCTGGCAGCGCTACAAGAGAACACTGTGTTAAGGGAAGTGAGGAAACATGTTCTACAAATTTAATACCTACAAAAGAAAGTCAATCAGAAAGCAGAAGAATACACTCATGGCATATCGTCCATCGGCTGCCAGTTCTGCAGCATCTCTGTGAACGAGCTGTGTGCTGCTGGTGGTGCTGCTGGTAAAGTGGTGGTGGGAACAGGGGTTAAATGGGGTTTGGGGTGACTGTAGAGAAGTTAACAGTGGGGGCAGGTGGAAGAATTTGTTTGAGTGGTGTGACACAAATCCTCTGAGTCGATCAAACAATGCAATTAAATTGATCAAAACTAAATGTACACTTATAAAATATTGACTATATTGCCAAATTCTACAATGTTTCATGAAAAATACAACTTTAAATATGGCTCCAACACAACAAGGAATAGTAATAGTGATGTGCTGAACAAATATCCATATGTTTTACACCTTAGTGGTCTTTGTCCAGACACTTCTGCATCTGACTGGAGGTCTGACCAGGTCCTGCCCTCTTTATAGCTGTCTGTAAAATACAGTTACATTTAAACATTATTCAGTCCATTCAGGATCACTCAATGAGACAAAAAAAATAGTATGTTGCTAGACTAAGGCTAAAAATTGCACAAACATTATAAGAAAGTGTTGAGCCGAACAACGGGTGTGTTATCATACCAAGTGGACAATATGATCTAATATCGGGACCACAGCATGCTGCAAACTGTGTGGGTTTTCTGACATAATAAATTAGCATTAGCTCCATGTTCCAGAAACTTCTAACCAAACATTCAAGAACAAAAAGACAATCAGAACAAAAAGTAAAATAAAAAGTAGTAAAAGGGGAAAGGGAAGGAATAAACAACGAGTTTGTGTCATAGTTGTGCAGCAAAAAATAAATAAATAAATAAATAAATAAATAAATAAATTATAAAAAAAAAAAAAGTGTCCAGCTGTGAGAGTCAGCATTTGTCACGACTATGCCAAACGTTCTGAGTCTGATGCTGGTATCCCGTAGAACCCGTTTCATTATTTCTGTCCGAGGATTAACTCGTTAGCTATATCGAGGTAGCTATTCAAATAACTAAAAACATAAAATAAAAAATAAAAAAAACATCCGGATCTACTGCATGTATGAATACACAATTTGGGCACTTTGTCCCGTCCTCCTGACTCTTATACGCATCATTAACGGTAGCTAAATTAGCTAGCTGCTAGTACACCATCTGATGTTATGTTCTCGCCATTACACATACCATTATAAAGATATTTAAAAAAACAGTTTCTTACTGACATTTTCAATCTAAAACAATATTGTAGACTGAAATTACTCAATTAAATTACTTGCCTTCTGAAGCTGAAATGATTCCTCTTGAAAACGAAGAATGACTGCAGCCTCGAGGATCCGGACTGATTTAACCGCCAAAACTTTTTTTTCCCAGGGGGTTGAGCTCCTTAATTCTAGCTGTGGCCCGACTGTGACTTACCGAACTAGGGCCGAAATTAGACACACAGCTACACCGAGTATGGACCTGCCGCAAGTACACCTGCTTTCAGCCCATTTAGCAAAAACCGTCTGTCGGCCAAAAGTGGTGTGAACAGTCCGCAGGGCTCTGGGCAATTACCGTTTCACCGATACCGGAATTGAGCCGACAGTGGCGCGTTTCTACCGTAATCGACCCAGTGTTATTGCTATCTGGGTAGATAACACTTCTTCCCTTAGGTCACAGGCGGATATGACTTATTTAAATCAACATTGTACATTATATCAGCTTTCGCGTTTTGGGTCACGCATCTTACGTTTGCCCTGACGTCATGACGCACGAGTTTGCCTGCGTCTCCAAATTTTTCCTCCAACCGCTTTTCCTCCATTTTCTATTATTCCAGGGATTAAGACGGAAGGTAAGTTGGAACTTTATTTTAATGAGTATATTTGATAAAGCAATGTTTGACCATGTGTTTCCGTGGTTTATGAATAGACTAACGTCATTTGTAGACACCCATTCTAACGATGTCCAACTCGATTTTAGTGATTAACTGCCTTTGTACTTTAATTAACGTTAACGATTTTACAAGTGCCATTATTTCGACAAGTTAATCGACAAGTGCCATTATTTCGACATTTCCCGATTGTTTTGTTAAAAATAAAGGCTGTGTCACAAGTACTTTAAAGTATCACTAATGACTTACTATCACTCAGCTTGCTTAACTAGCCGAGTGGATAGTTTTCCGCCATTTTCTTTTTCCGAGCGAAAACTCGGGCTGCGTCCGAATATCCCTACTACCCTATTACACAGTAGGCGAAAATCAGTACGCCAAAGGAGTAGTATGTCCGAATTCTCAGTATTCATAAACGGTAGGCGAGAAATATCCGGATGACCTACTGCTTCCGCCTCCATTCTGCAGTATAAAATACTTTATTTTGTTTGGGTTTATTTGAGCTGTTTCTGAACGTTGTGCTACTCGCTACCAGAGTAGAGGATTAAATGAAGCTCGGCATTCACGGAAACAGTAACGGGAATTTACAACAGTGATGGAAAAAAATGCTTAATAAGTTATCGGATAGATGCAGTATACTGGGTTTTGCGTGCATCATATCTCTTCTCTTTGTGCTCTAACTGTTATGAACTTTTCAATGCGGAGCGAGGCTCGCCTGTGATTTCAAAATGTGAGGTTGCTTTAAAACGCGTCCTTCTGCGCTGGAGATGCGCAGAAGCGCTATGTGCCGGTCTGTATTGGAGCCTTTCATGCTATGCTAGTTTTGCGCAGTGAAAGATTATGATTTATTTATTTTTTTTTATATTCAAAAACATATAATAAGCAAACAGATTGTACACAGACACCTTCCGGAAAGCATTAAGCATTCAACAAAACATTTGTAGGTACAACCGGGCAACCAGAGGAAGAAGTGAGAATAATAATGTACATGTGTATAAAGGATATACATACATGTGCGTACGTACATACATACGTACATGCATGCATACATACATATAGAAGAAAATAAATTAATAAAGAAAAATATAAATTTAATAATAAAATATAAAGGACAAAGGTAAAGGGTTATCTACCATACAATTCCTATAAAGAGGTGATGCCAGCAAGAGATGGATAATTAAAAATAATCAAATGAAAACAGTAAATGAAAGAAAGCTGGTTAAACCTAATCAACAGTATTGCAAAAAAAAAAAAAAAACAAACATATAGTTTCAGAAATCTATCACTTTTTTTTATTGCTAGTTAAACAAAATGACGTGAGCAGTGAGTCTACCTCAATCAAAAAATGTGAAGGTCAGAAATGAGCCCATACATTTTTGTTTATGGATAAAGGATTTGCCGAACAAAATAAAAAAAGTTGAAAAGATATTCTCTAGATTGTTGGCAGAGTCAGTGTAATAGCAAATTATGTCTTTCAAATTTAAAGATTGTGCAAGGATTGGGGACTTGTTTAAATGGGAATGTAAGTCAAACCAAAACTTCTGAACCCATTCACAAGAATAGAATATATGTATTCATGTTTCATCTTCATTACCACAAAATGTCCAAGTACTATGAAAATCAACATATTTGGACACAGTCGAATTAACAAAGTATATCTTATGCAATGTTTTAAAGTGGACTTCTTCGGTTTTGTTAGGAAGAAAATATTTATGGGGCAACAGCCATGCTCTTCTCCAGTCTATATTATCAATTAGGACAGCCCAATGGGATCTGCCTTGAGGAAAAATTTGGTGAATGTTTATTATTATTACATTTATTGTCATAAATACCAATGCCGTCCAATAACAAAGACTCCTTTGTATCTTTGTGGCCATACAATATATGGCTCTTAACCAGCTGCATTAGACCTGTGGGAATAGCTCTGAGAACAGTATTGTATTCTATACAAGGAATAGGGAAGTCATGGACAGTCATGAAGTGTTCATAAGACAAGATGTTACCTGAATCATCAAATAATGAAAGGATATAAATTAAACCTCTATTAACCCAAGTGTGGAGGGAAAGAGATTTTTTCCTAACAGTTATATCCATATTATTTCACAAGAGTGTTGTGTGGTGAAAAATTGTGGATGTAGCACAACTTCCATGCGAGAAGAGCCTGCTGATGAAAATTAGCTAATTTAACTGGGAGTTTATTATGCATATAATTACATTTTAAGATAAAGGGTAGGCCTCCAATTTTATTAAAGATATGATTAGGAATAAAAAAAAACATACAGAATTTGGATTTATTAGATGACATCTCAGGCAATTTATTTTAAACGCATTAATAATATAAAAAAAATTAAAACTTCCAGTCCCACATCACTATTACAATTGGAAAACCCCGCTTTAAGTTTGTGAGATCTGTTTTTCCATATAAAGTCAAGGAAAATTTTATTGACATGTTTAACAGTGCAGTCATTCACGTATAGAGAAAGTGAAGGATACACAAAACGAGAAAGACCTTCCGCATTATAGAAGAGAGTGGTTGGAGCGATATGTGAACTGCAGCCGGTCCAGTTAGGTGGGCAGCAGGGTCTTGATGTGCCTCATGACGAGCCTCTCGAAGCATTTTATGATGATGGATGTGAGTGCAATGGGACAGTAGTCATTGAGGCAGGACACTGAAGACTTCTTCGGCACAGGGACAATGGTGGTAGCCTTGAAGCACGTTGGAACGATGGTGCTGCTCAGGGAGATGTTGAAGATGTCAGTGAAAACATCTGCTAGCTGACCTGCACATCCTCTGAGCACTCTTCCAGGAATGTTGTCTGGTCCGGCAGCATTCCGTGGGTTGACTCTGCGTAGAGTTTCCCCCACATCAGCCGTGGTTAGATTTTGTTAGATTTTAGTTGCTGATGGCCTGAATGCCCTGCCACATGCACCATGTGTCGCCGCTAGCCGGGAAGTGACTGTGGATTTTCTGGGCGTGTGCGCACTTTGCCTCTCTGATGGCCCAGGACAGTTTGGCCCTCGCTGTTCTTAGGCCCGCCTTGTCACCTGCCCTGAAGGTGGAGTCTCGGGTACTCAGCAGTGCACGCACCTCCACAGTCATCCACGGCTTCTGGCTGGAGCGTGTGGTGATGGTCTTGGAGACGGTGACGTCATCAATGCACTTGCTGATGTAGCTGGTCACTGATGCTGTGTATTCCTCCAAGTTGGTGGAGTTGCTGTTAGTTGCAGCCTCCCTGAACATGTCCCAGTCAGTGTGCTCAAAACAGTCCTGAAGAGCAGAGATGGCTCCTGCTGGCCAGGTTTTCACCTGCTTCAAAGCCAGTTTTGAGCATCTGACAAGTGGTCTGTATGCTGAGATTAGTATAACAGAGATGTGGTCTAAGTAGCTGAGGTGAGGGTGGGGTTTTGCCCTGGGGATGTTTGTGTAATTAATTAATTAATTAATTAATTATTGTGTAAATAAAATGGTCTGCATCTAACAGTCACAAACTCCACCAGCGATGAGCAGTAAATAGAAACTAGCAACATTCTTGTTGTAACATTCCGTGTTGATGTAAACACACAAGCTTAGCTGTGATCCAGGTGTCGTTTCAGTTGCTGAAATATTCTTAAGCATCTCGTCATATTTGCCAGAAAGCTCGTGGATGCCGCCAGAAATTCCGTTGAAGAGTCTCTACAATCCGTACGTTCTCTTCTCATTTTGTAAATTTTATTTTTATTTTTTAGTGGAGGTTTCAAGGGAGTTTCAGGCAGGGGAGTAGCTAGGAGATCACTCAAATCTGGGCGTGAATCGAACGAGTTGTTATTAAGATTCTCAGTTTTTTGTGATGAGTTCAATTTCACAAAGGAGATGGTGCTATCGTTCACATCAGCGTTTTGAACAGGCTCCATAGTTGACATAGGAGCTTGTGCTGTCGCGCTGGAGGTTAGTCCAAGTTTTCTTCTACCCATAGATAAATCAATGCAAGGTGAATAATGTGAAGATAGAAATCACTTACACATTCATAAGTAGCAAATGTCCAGCTTATAATGGTTATATAATCAAAATTTCCTCATGACACATCCAGAAATGTGTCTACCTAAAATCCCGCCATCTTGGCCTATCTGAAAGATTATTATTTATTTTGTACTAACTACCACGAATGTATAGTAATTAAGGGTGCAACAACGAAACGATGAATAAAACGCATCTGGGGAAAAAAAGCAGAGGTCACAGATTGAGCTGCTGTGGGAAAAGTGCATGACCCATGTTGTCCAAAACATGAGAATGTTTTATATTAAGCGCTTCAAATGAACTCCTGTATTAACGTGGCTTGTCATGTCAGATGCTATGACAGATGCGCGTGCTGTTTAATGTGTTCCAGTTCCAGACAGGTTTTCTTTAGCACAGAAATGACATTTTTACGTTTATGTCCTTATCTGTAAATGTTAGAAATTGTATTTCCATTTTACATAAAGTTTCATCCTGATAGTAAGCGAGTCTCCATTAAACTTCAGCGCAAGTCCGCACATGCATGTCAAACAACGTGAAATCGAAAGGAAAGGCAATAACTAAATAAAATATTCATTTTAATTAAATTTTTTATGCTATATTTAGAAACAAAAGTAATTGTGTTTTTATGAGAGCAGTAACATTAATGGGGTAACATGTAATTGAATATAAATGTAAGAAATGTTGCTTTATTCTGTAAATGTATGACATGTTACTGTGTTCAAATGAGTGAATGTGTGTGTGTTACTGCAGAACATTTAACTTCTTACTAATTAACACTTAGTTTGACTTTTGTTTTTCTTTTTTAGCATTTTAATATAGTGATTTAACTTCTGCTTTAAAGCTTGTGGACAATATATATTTTTTTTTCTTCCAAAATATGTTAATATTTTTTAAAAAATCCTATACACATGTACAGCACAGCCCACATAGATACATTTTAATGCCTTTTTCATAGCCTTCAATGTGCACAATGTTTGGAGGATACATTGAAAATACAGAAAAGACAAATTGGCCTTTTTATTCCAACCAATCCATTAATCGGAGAAATAATCGACAGATTGATCATCAAAATAACTGTTAGTTGTAGCCTTGATACCAGATTTAGCAGTAAGAGTACACAATGAATGGTACACAATGTTAAAATTAAACTTTTGTCTGTTAATAAAAATTAATAGCTAATAAAAATTGTTAGGCTGTTATACTGAAACAAAAGTCTATTACAAAGTAGAAAAGCTATTTAATAAATTCATTTACATAGTTCTCTATCAGAATAATTAAGTTGAGAATATACTACTTATCCTTAAATTTAACATTAATATTTAATGCTGTTATGTATATCTATGCCAAGCATGCATAGGAATTCATTCTCTGGACATTTGTCTTGTCCCTACATTTTAATTTTTCAGGTATTTTTGCCCAAAGACTCCCTTAATTTCTGAGTCTTTGCCCATCCGTAATAAATTTTCAACTTTTCAATTTTACACTATGGCTATACAGGTATTCCCCTTGTACCTCAGGGAGTGTGAAGTAATATCGAATACGTGTCTGGTGGGTTTTCAGCTTTTGTTTATCTCGTATTTTCATTGATCACCAATATTTTAAGAATTGTGTGGTTAAATTTAATAATTGTGTTGACATGGTTTTTATGTGTCTTTTTTCATCGTGTTTACTTCAAGTTATACATAATGCACATAATGTGAGGCCATGTATTGTTTGCAAGAGTGTAGTTGAGCATTTATTTTTATATTTATACAGTCGTGTAATCATTTCTCATTAAAATTGTATTAATTTTAGGACACTGATTTAGAGGCGACCTATACAAGAACAGTGAAACTGGGCATCCTTGAAGTCATGGAAGAAGACCTTTCACAGGCAGCAAAGCAGATATTTATAAACTTCATCATCATCAGAGGGAACTGTGGTCATGGAGGACCGATCTGACTTTCCTGCTGTCATGGTACTCTTTGGACTTCTCTATGTGCTGAATATTGAGTATCCAAAAGGACAAAAATACACATTTGAGGCAGTGCAGACACTAGATGTGAAAGGTTTAAATAAGACAGTAAGAGGTTCCACCTACTTTAAAAAAAACAAAAAACAACAACAACAAAAAAAATATAAATATATATATATATATATATAAAACACTTTATTTATTTATTTATTTAATGAAAGCACTTTGACCAGCGGTTTTCATCAGAAAGACGTTACATCTGAACACAGCCTAACTTTTATCTACCAAGCCACATTAGATACTAATGTTAGTTTAGTCGAGTTATCTTTATGTAATGTCAACTAACTAGTTTTGCTGGCTAACGTAACTTAATACATGAATATCCAATAAAGTTAGCTAGGTTAGTATAGCATTAGTTATATCTTTTACTATGTTATCGCATGATCTTGCTATCGCATCCACAAGAATTACTTCCTAACAAAAAAAAAAGCTTGTACTTCATTTATTCTTTGTTGAGGCTTACCTTATTGATGATTTGAAACTTGCTTATCCGAGTCGATGGTTGTAACTAGTAGTAGTCAAGCAAAGATGTGAACTTTAAGGTTCAGCTGCTGTTCTTATGGCTGAAGTGGTAATTTGCTGCTGCATTATCTCACTTCTTGCTGCAAGTGCTTCAGTTTGCACTTTAGCTTGCAGTTGTAGTTATAATTTTCTCAGGTGGCAGAAATTTCAGTCTTCTGAACCTTGGGTCCAGAACAGAGGAGAGAATAACACGATTATCTACCTGATTAAAAAGTGTTTCCTTCCATCTGTTCTGAAGCTGCTCAACTGCCGTGGCTTGGAAGGAATTCACAGAAGCTTAATCGAAGGCAGCACCTTCAGTGGACTTAAATATCCCTTTCACAAGTGGAGGTAATGAAGAGACTGTTATATATTCCTGCCCACTCATAAAAACAGTGGCACATTCAAAAGGCTTAAGAGAAACCACTGGTCTGGTTTCAAGTCAAGATCGTGCTTGTCTTTGTGAGTTACGGGTGGGTCCGATAGAGTTGCAGTTACAGGCCTCCTCTGTTCAATCTATTAATCATATAGAATTTACTGTTCCATCTTGTACTTGCATCCTGAGCAAGTTTATTGCTCAAGTGTGTCCATTTATTTGTCTTTCAGCTTGCTGCAGGCTTCCTCAGTAAAAAATTGCGATTATATGTAAATCAGTATTTTTGTTGTTTTTAATGATACTGATGGCAAGTTGACAATCTTGATCAATATAAAAAAAATCAAAAAAATATATAAGTAATACAACCAGAGATGCACCGAATGCAATTTTCTTGGCCGATTTTTTTATTTTTTTTTTGGTAAGTGTGACCTGCCAATAACGATTTTCTTGTTGATTCTGATTTTCTGTCTAAGAACTATAATTGACAGCGTATACAAGCAAAAATCTACTTTTCTTTAATGCAAAATTGAATTTTCATAATAAAACTATTAAACGTTACAATTTCCCCCAAACTGCACTAAGTTACAGGATCTTTTATCACTTAAACAACTCTCAAAATAAAGTGCTCTGTGACTGGATAGAGGTTAGAAATGACATTTAACTGAAAATTGGTTGCTTTATATAACAAAATACATGTCACATATTTTCCACCATGTTTCTAAACTGACTTTATTCCTCTCCTCTTTTTTACTTGTCTCACAAAAGTCCAAAGATTTTTGTCGCCTTGTAACAGGCTGCGTGTGTGACATGACATGAGATTAAACTACTCGGGCAACACGACGTCATAAAACTTCTGTCTACTCTGTATTGTGTATTTTGGGCTGAGGAAACTTCAGATTTCTGAAGCCTCTCTCCTCAGCTATGGAGAATGGCTGGTCATCCAGGGCCATGAATTCCATAATTTTCTTGTAATTGCTTTGGTCTTTTCACTGCTCATACCAAGGAAAAATGGGAGAGGCTGCTGACTTGTGGCTGGCTCTGAGCTCTGGCTAGCTTTAGACACTTTCCCTGTTTTAGCTTCTTCAAATTGAGCATGTTCACGTGGGTGATGGTGTTTTAAGTGTCTAATTAGGTTTGTTCCGAACGTTTTCGTGGTGGTTCCTCCATAGTTTTCTTTAAGCTTACAATTATTACAAATTGTGAACTTTGTGTCTTCTTCACTCACAGCGAAGAACTTCCACGCCAATGACATGTTTACATGCGGCTGTGACGTTATTGCCTGCGCCACTGGCAACAAAACAAATCGGCTCGGAATTTGAAAGACGTGAGACCGATCGACCAGTCACCGGACTGGGCTGAGCATGGGGAAAATCTGCTGATTCTTGTCCCGGGCCGGTCGATCGGTATATCTCTGAATGCAACATATGTTTCAACCATCCATCCATCCATCCATCTTCAACCGCTTACTCCTTTTTCAGGGTCGCGGGGGAACCTGGAGCCTATCCCAGGGAGCATCGGGCACAAGGCGGGGTACACCCTGGACAGGGTGCCAGTCCATCGCAGGGCACACAATCACACATACATTCACACATATGTTTTAACCATTTTTGTTAAATTTCTTTGCACAGACATGCACTACAGATGGGACAATATAAACCAAAAGTATGTAAAATATATAATTCAATTAATTTTGAATTATTATTAAAGGACGTATAGATAAATATAGAAAGACGGAAAACAAGCGTGTGGACATAGTAGAGCCACAGTAGATTGCATTTGAAAAATGGATAAAAGTTAATTGTAGTAGACAAATGTTATAAAAAGAGAATGGGATGGAGAAACACATCAAGCTAACAGGCTTGTTTAAAAGGACATGAACAATTCTGCACAAATGCATAAGCATTCAGTGAAAACCACTACAGTCACTAAATAAAACAATCATTTGCTGCTGCTGTCATTAACTGCCTTTAGATTTAGTGCTTCACTTTGTTCACACCATTTTAATTGAACCTATTTCTGTTGTGGCACTGTTTTAATCCATCAACATGCTGTGCAACCTGATGCTCGAGCCAAAATAGATTTAGTGTGACCGTCCCGAAGTTAGTAAAAAAAAAGCTGTTTACACAATAGCATTAAATTAAACAAGACTATACCATTTTCACATGTTCATGCATTTGTACAACCTTTCGTGGCTGATGAGGACATCAGAGTGTTCCTGGGTCGGTACTGCTCGACAGTATCGGTAGGAGAGAAGGTTAGAGGGTGGTTCGAGATCTGGAATGGCAAGCGCTGGTTTCTGGTGAAGGTGCAGGTGGACCCAGCGGTACCAGCAGGATTGCTCCACCCTCCGGGGAGCTTTTCCATCAGCCCTCACCTGGGTTACCTCCGTTAACACAGGAATGGAGTTTGGGACCAAGTGTGATGGGATACTTGGTCAAGGCAGGAAGCCAAGTGCTCGAACAAGATAAGTGCCCAACGCCCAATTTCTTTAGTGGCGTCAGATACCGCCGGAGGGCATTGAGGACCTGAAGGATGGGGTCCAGGTCCAGACATCGATTGAGGGAATGCTTGGCGTGGCTAGGGCTTTCTATAGTGACCTCTTCCAAAGAAGGGAGTCGAGGGAGGACTTCGCAGTGGGGTTCTTGGACTCTAATTGTGGGCCGGCTGCCATAGGAGGGTACATCTGAGCTGGAGGGCCAGGTTTCGCTGGAAGACGTGGAAAGAGCGATGTTTTCGCTGAAGACCGGAGTTGCTCCCGGGCAGGTTGGCTTTTGCCCAGATTTGCTGGCCGTATATAGGGAAGCAATAGGGCAGAGGCTACTACCTCCATCCGCGAAAGTGGAGCACATCACCCTGTTGCATAAAAATGGGGATATGACCGATCTGGCAAACTGGAGGCTGATCCCATTGCTGATGGCAGATAAGATCTTAGCCAAGCTATTGGTCCTGTGTCGGAGGAAGTTGATGGCCCAGGTGGTTCATCATGACCAGACCTGTGGGGTGCCTGGAAGGATGTGCAGCATGAAGCTGGCACTGATCGGAGATGCGTTGGCATGGGCTGAGCAGCGCCGGGTGCCATTGGCTTTGTTAAGCTTAGACCAAGAGAAGGCCTTTGAGCGTGTCTCACACGAGTCTCTCTTCATGTTGTTGGAAAGGGTGGGCTTTGGTCCAGACGTAATTGACCGCTATAATCAGGGGCGGGAAGTCGCGTAATAATAAATGGGCACTTCTCTGAGCTGATTATGCAGCAATGTGGGGTCAGGCAAGGCTATCTGCTGTCTGCTTTGCTCCATGTGTTGTCCTTGGAGCCATTGGTGGAGAGGCTGAGAAGAGAGCCTGTGTTCCAGGGATTCCATGTACCTGCTGCAGGAGGGATAAGGGCCAATGTGTTGGTGTATGCTGACGACATGACATTGTTTCTTGGCCGGGATAAGGACTTCAGTGCCGTGGAGTGTGTGCTGAAAGCTTTCTCAGACGCCACCAGAGCACGCGTAAACCCTGGTAAGTCCACGTTCCTGTATGTAAGAGCGTGTGCAGAGAGGACCAAAGTCCGGGGGGTTCCCTCTGTGCCAGGATGGGGATTCAAGATTTTGGTGGTTGTCGTCTGGATTGAAGGCAGCGCCCAAAAGAACTGGGACATAGCCTTGAGGAAGACACAAGCCAAGGCTGAGAGCTGGGGCAGAAGGGACCTGTCCCCTACAGGAAGGATGCTGGCGGTGAACTCCGACCTGCTGCCAGGCCTCAATCACCTGGCCTTCCCCATCCCATTCGTAATGGGTTTATTTCGGGGGAAGGTGTGAGATTGCCCGAGCAAGAATGTTCACACAGTGAAAGAAAGGGGGACAAGGAGTTGTTTGCACTCCTCTTAAGACCATGGCGATGTATGTGGCTTTCCATGCAGAGTTGGTTGGGAAGACGCAAGGCCACATTGCGTCATTGTTCACGAGGTTCTGGTTAAGGTTTACTCTGCAAACAGTGGTACTTTGGAGGGGGACGTTGCCATGGTCGGACGACCGCCCACGGCGTTACCGGAAGGCGGCGGCCTTTGTCTATGACCAGCCCTGGAGTTTGATGGATGGCCTCTTGTTGGATCGTAGGAGGCTGTATAAGAGATGGAAGGACTGCTGCTCAGCACAAACTGGTGAGACCCTTCCCAGTGGGTCAGTGGTCGAGTGGGCAGCTATGCAGCCCACATGACTGGATGGGGCCAGCAAAGACCTGCACTGGCTGGTGGCTTTAGGGTGCCTCCCGGTAAGAGAACGACTCTACTGGCATGGTTCAAGCCGTACACCTTTATACCCGAATGGATGAGGAGGTGAAGAGACAGTTGAGCATGTGTTGTGGTCGTGCCCCGTTGTGGCCTGGTTCTGGAGACAGAGTGGTGGTCGGCTGAGAACGGGGCAGAAGAAGGAGGAAGCCTGGAAGGTCGTCAGAAGGAGCAGAGGGGGCAGGAATATTCAGGGAAGGGGCGGCATGACAATAAGGGAGATGAAAACGAGGTGAAGGAGTGGGGGAAGAGCTCAACAGGATGACTGTGCAGCCTTGGGGTTTTCAGGATTCGGCTTCTAGGGTAATGGACATGAAAGGGTTACGGTAAAATTAGTGATCGAGATGATAGATCCGGGAATGAGTTTGGATGCCAAAATGAGGATTTTACCTGTAGCCTCTCTAAATGTGAGGGGCATTAGACAGCCTTGGAAAAGGGCGGCAGTGTACTTAAATTTAAGGGCTGTACATTTTGACTTGGAGTGCCACCTGTGTTCAGAGGGGCAGGGGAAGGAACTGGGCCCTGTGGTTTGCGGGGTGGGAGATGTGAGGGGAGATGGGGTAGGAATTCTAGTTTAAACTTTTGATTGGGTGGTGGAGGAGATTATTTCAATGGTCCAGGGAAGGGTGTTGTGCATGGACAAAGTGGAGGCGAGAAAATTCAGGGCTGTAGGGGTTTATGCTCCCTGCAGTGGAGGGCAAAGAAAGGGGTTTTACCATATGTTGGAGCCTCTACTCTGCACTAATCGGTTGCTATCTCGGCCTTTTGGCTAAGATCAAGTGTGATGCTGAGAGTCAATGATCATCAGCCGGCCCAAGTGATGCGGCTTCGCAGCACAGTACGGGTGGAATTAGTGGACAATGCAACGGATGAAGTGGCGCAACGTTTTGGAAGAGAGTGGGTTGTCCTAAAGATTCTCGGGGACCTGCGTGGTGTGGATCCGTCTTCAGTGTTCTGCCTCCAGGATTTCTCTGTGGTGGGCTTCGTGGATATTACCTGGACATCTTTGAGGCAGTGCACGGACCTCTTCGACAAGTGTAGCAGCAATCCTGGGAGCCCTGCGCTTAACAGACTCCAGCTGAACCCTTTCTTCGCCCTGGAAGAGGTACCTCTAGTCATTCATATGTATAATCTGTTTATTGTTGAGGAGGATGTCAGGGCTTTTCTTGGGCGATATTGCTCTATTGTGGAAAAGTTGAGGGACCGTTTTGGTATTTGGACTGGGAGGCGAAGATTTATGGTACGGCTAAAGGTGGATCCGGCGGCCTCCATGGGCCTTCGTCATCCTCCAGGCAGTTTTGCCTTAGGGCCACATAAGGGGTTCTTGCACTATCCTGGACAGCCCATCTATTGTTGGCGATGTGGGGCTCTGGGCCATACGAAAGATGTGTGTACAGGTTTGAGGTGCCGATTCTTCAGTGGTGAAGGGCACGTGGCTACTGAGTGTAAAGCCCCAAAAACCTGCAGCTTGTGCAGGAGTGAGGCCCACCTGTACCGCAACTGTCCAAACTGGAAAGGTTTTTTGCTAACCTTTTCACAGAAGAACTGGAACAGATGGGTCAAGAGGGAGGTCCCACAGAGGAGGAGGAGCTACTGAGGCAGGAGAGGGACAGTGAAGAGGAGGAAAGTAGCATCGGTACAGAGCAGGAGCAGGCTGACGACAGCAGTATAAAAGAGTCTGTTGATGTGAATCTGGATATAATGGAGGAGGATTTGGAGAGACAGATCTGCCCCCAAATAGAAGACGGCACCTGGGTGGAGAAAGTAGAGAAAAGTCAGCCCTGGGAAACGCAGCTAGGTGGCCAAGACGGAGTATGGGAGGAAAAGATGGAGGATGGGGAAGAGCAGTCCAAAAAGGGAAGACGCAGGACCCCAAGCAGTGGAATGTACATAGAAAGGAAGCAAGAGAGAAAGAGGAGCAGAAAAGGGACTGGTAAGGATACTGCAGAGGAGCAGGAAGAGCCGTGGGGATGGAATTCTCGCGAGAAGAAAGCAGAAAACCTTTACGTGTTACGGGCGGAAGGGGAAGTGGCCCCGGACGTTTCCGAAGACAGTATGTTGGCGGGGGTCGTGGGAAACAGTGGCAAGGAGGACAAAGACTGGGGTGGGAGCGAGTAAGAAAGGGAAATTAGACTTAGTAAAAGAGGGATAAAGGGGTCATCAAAGCAGTGTGGAAGGGTTTCATGAGGTTGGAAATGTGGCTGGGAGGGAAAAAAGGGCAAAGGATATCCCCCAAGGGTATAGGATGGGGAGGAAGACTTATAAGTAATTATGGGCTGTGGGGGTGATTTTTAGAATAGCTACATTGAACATGATGGGTTGTAGGCAGGCAGAAAAGTGGGCAGCAGTCTTCAGGTCGCTGGAGGCGGTGCCCTTTGAGGTCTTGTTCATGCGGGAGTGCCATCTGCGCTCAGCGGCTGATGTGGCTTTGTTTTTGGGAGGGTGGGACCTTCAGTATGGGGCGTTGGAAAAGGTTTGGCAGATGGGGTGGGGACCTCGTTCAAGTCATGGGAGTTTGAATTGAGATCTGAAGTGGCAGTGGTGTCTGAAGAGTGTTAAGTGTAGATGGGACCTGGAGGGGCATAGTGTTTAGGGCAGTCTGTGTATACGCTCCAACTAGGGTGGGAGAGAGGGTAGATTTCTTCAAGGTACTGGAGCCCCTTTTGTATACTAACAAGACCTGTTACATGGGGGTGACTGACATTAACCTCGAGAGGGAGAAGGACCTGAACAGAATCCTAACTAGTGCAAACATGGTTGATGTTGGAAAAGATTTCGGGGGTGGGGCTACGTGTAGGAATAGTAGGGGGAATGCCTCTCTGCTAGACTACATCCTGGCACCCAGAAGGGCGAAGGTGACCCGCTACCAGGTACAGAATTTTTGCACATCTGACCACTGTTTGGTGAGGGCAGAAATAGAAGTGAGGGCAGGGGCAAGAGGCCCAGGATTTTGGAAGTTGAATGTAACTTGTGTGCAGGATCCTTCCTTCTTAAGCACTATACAAATTATCTATTTGGGCTGGCAGTCTCTGAAAGTGGTCTGTATCACCAAGGTAGAGTGGTGGGAGGACACAAAGGGCAAAGTGGCCAAGTTCTGCCAGTGGTGGGACTGCAAGGCGGCAAAGGAGAAAAGAGAGAAGATAGCTCAGTGGTCTCAGTGCAGGCCTCCTGGGCTAAGGGGGATATGTGGGGGGGCTAAGCAGGCTAGTGGAGTGTTGCGAGACCATTTTTACGCTGAAGCCAGAAGTTACAGTGTGCAGGCAGGGCGGCAGCATTTGCTGCAGGATGAGAGGCCAAAGCGGTTCTTTTTTGATAGTTAGAGTCCAGCAACATGGGTCCCATATAGAAAGCCTGAAGGAGGGAGAACTTTTGACCATCTCCAGGGGAGGGATGTTAGAGAGGGCGGCGGCCTACTACAAAGACCTGTTCCAGCTAAGGAGAATGAGTGAGGTGTAGGCAGAGGACTTCTTGAAGGCTGTCGACCGGCAGGTGGCTCAGGAGGGCCTGAAGGATCTCGAAGCCGAGCTGACTCAAGAGGAGGTGGAGGAGGCCATGCGCTTGCTCAAGGGCGGGTTAGCACCGGGGGGGATGGTCTCCCCATTGAGTGGTACAAAGTGGTTTGGCCATGGGCCAGTAAAGACATCATAGCTGTTTATGAAGAGGTAATCAAGAAAGGGTTACTGCCTGAGTCAGCCAGGACTGGGTATATCACGCTCTTACATAAGAAGGGAGAGAGAGCAGAGCGAGCAAACTGGTGACCAATCACTCTTGTCTGTGCCGATTATAAAATCTTGGCTAAGGTGCTGACTCCACGCCTAAAGAAGGTGATTGGCACAGTAGTGCACCCGGACAAGACGTGTGGTGTGCCTGGACGCTCAAGTAGCATGAATCTTGCGCTGATCTGGGATGCAGTAGCGTGGGCACAGCAACACAGCTGCCCTTAGCCCTACTGGGATTGGATCAGGAAAAGGCGTTCGACAGGGTAAACCATACTTTTTGTTTGCCACCTTACAGCGGATGGTATTTGGGGAAAAGTTCCTATCTCTTATCCGGCTGCTCTACGTCGGGGCTGTAAGTCGCATGGGAATCAATGGCCATTTTTTGAGAGCTGTTGCACAGGCAGGAGGAGTGACACAGGGGTGCCCTATGTTCCCCCTACTGTATGATCTATATCTGGAGCCTTTGTTGGCCAGGTTCAGGAAGGAACACAGTTTCCTTGGGCTGCATATCCCAGCGGGGGAAAGGGGTATGTGCAAAAGTAACCACATATGCTGATGATACTACCCTTTTCCTGGCCTCGGATGGGGACTTTGGGGCGGTTGAACGGATCATGGCGGCTTTTATAGGGGCTACCGGGGCATGCGTCAACCACAGAAAATCTTCGGTGCTCTTTGTAGGATCCTGGGCACATCGGACGGACGTCCCGGGGGTTTTCCGGCCTTTTGGCTAAGATCAAGTGTAGTATCTGTTCTTATCAGTTTCTAAATAAATAAATAAATAATCATGTTAAACGATTGGACAAAATGGAACAGGGGTCAATCGTGACTGTTTCAGATGTACTTAATGGGCGAAGGGAGGGGACCTAATAGGTTTTTAATACAAAGTAGGGTTAGAAGAAGGAGGGGGGAAAAAAGTAGGGAAAAAAAACAAAGTGACATATGGTACTTAAAAAAAAAAAAAAAAAAAAAAAAAAAAAAATTTGTATATTTAATTGTACAAAATGGAACAGGTGTCAGTCGTAAAGGTTTCAGATGTACTTAATGGGAAAAGGGAGGGGACCTATTAGGTTTTAATACAAACCACAGCCCACATCCAGCTCTAGACCAATCCTACATCTGTAGCTATCAAGGCTGTGCAGGTGTAAGGGGCCGGCGCAAGCCAACCTACCCTAGACCGGATTTCTAGGCCTGCGATGGAGTTTCGGAGGCCTGGACCGACTTCCTGTATAGCTCGGGTTTCTCTTCATTCACGCATAAATCTTTCGCCTTTTACTAAAGATTTCCGTGGAGGGGAACGTTGACGAGTTCAGCTTATTTTTGTGAGCTTTGCTGTGGCAAAGCTGTATTTGTTTTACAGTTTAACGTAAGAGAGGGAAGGAGTTTGGCTTTGGGATGCAAGGTCGGTTGGGCGTGGTGCCTAGTTGCTCGATCCTCTCTGCGCAAGGTCTTCAAGCGCATGGTCACGCATGTCGTCCAGGAGTGGAGGCTCTGCCAGCTGGTGCTCGTTAGGCCAGAGGCCATAACGGGTTATCGCTTCTCGGCCTTTTGGCTAAGATCAAGTGTAGTATCTGTTCTTATCAGTTTAATACCTGATACGTCCTCCATCCGAGGACTTTATATTAAACGGATTTTTAGAGCGAGGAGCCGGAAGAGGGGCTTGCTCCGTCCGCTCCACGCATCGACCTGGTATTGCAGTACCTCCAGGAGCGGTGCACCTTTTCAAAGGGGTCAAATGAAAGAAGGAAGGAAGGAAATAAATAAATAAATAAATAAATAAATAATCATGTTAAACGATTGGACAAAATGGAACAGGGGTCAATCGTGACTGTTTCAGATGTACTTAATGGGCGAAGGGAGGGGACCTAATAGGTTTTTAATACAAAGTAGGGTTAGAAGAAGGAGGGGGGAAAAAAAGTAGGGAAAAAAAACAAAGTGACATATGGTACTTAAAAAAAAAAAAAAAAAAAAAAAAAAAAAATTTGTATATTTAATTGTACAAAATGGAACAGGTGTCAGTCGTAAAGGTTTCAGATGTACTTAATGGGAAAAGGGAGGGGACCTATTAGGTTTTAATACAAACCACAGCCCACATCCAGCTCTAGACCAATCCTACATCTGTAGCTATCAAGGCTGTGCAGGTGTAAGGGGCCGGCGCAAGCCAACCTACCCTAGACCGGATTTCTAGGCCTGCGATGGAGTTTCGGAGGCCTGGACCGACTTCCTGTATAGCTCGGGTTTCTCTTCATTCACGCATAAATCTTTCGCCTTTTACTAAAGATTTCCGTGGAGGGGAACGTTGACGAGTTCAGCTTATTTTTGTGAGCTTTGCTGTGGCAAAGCTGTATTTGTTTTACAGTTTAACGTAAGAGAGGGAAGGAGTTTGGCTTTGGGATGCAAGGTCGGTTGGGCGTGGTGCCTAGTTGCTCGATCCTCTCTGCGCAAGGTCTTCAAGCGCATGGTCACGCATGTCGTCCAGGAGTGGAGGCTCTGCCAGCTGGTGCTCGTTAGGCCAGAGGCCATAACGGGTTATCGCTTCTCGGCCTTTTGGCTAAGATCAAGTGTAGTATCTGTTCTTATCAGTTTAATACCTGATACGTCCTCCATCCGAGGACTTTATATTAAACGGATTTTTAGAGCGAGGAGCCGGAAGAGGGGCTTGCTCCGTCCGCTCCACGCATCGACCTGGTATTGCAGTACCTCCAGGAGCGGTGCACCTTTTCAAAGGGGTCAAATGAAAGAAGGAAGGAAGGAAATAAATAAATAAATAAATAAATAAATAATCATGTTAAACGATTGGACAAAATGGAACAGGGGTCAATCGTGACTGTTTCAGATGTACTTAATGGGCGAAGGGAGGGGACCTAATAGGTTTTTAATACAAAGTAGGGTTAGAAGAAGGAGGGGGGAAAAAAAGTAGGGAAAAAAAACAAAGTGACATATGGTACTTAAAAAAAAAAAAAAAAAAAAAAAAAAAAATTTGTATATTTAATTGTACAAAATGGAACAGGTGTCAGTCGTAAAGGTTTCAGATGTACTTAATGGGAAAAGGGAGGGGACCTATTAGGTTTTAATACAAACCACAGCCCACATCCAGCTCTAGACCAATCCTACATCTGTAGCTATCAAGGCTGTGCAGGTGTAAGGGGCCGGCGCAAGCCAACCTACCCTAGACCGGATTTCTAGGCCTGCGATGGAGTTTCGGAGGCCTGGACCGACTTCCTGTATAGCTCGGGTTTCTCTTCATTCACGCATAAATCTTTCGCCTTTTACTAAAGATTTCCGTGGAGGGGAACGTTGACGAGTTCAGCTTATTTTTGTGAGCTTTGCTGTGGCAAAGCTGTATTTGTTTTACAGTTTAACGTAAGAGAGGGAAGGAGTTTGGCTTTGGGATGCAAGGTCGGTTGGGCGTGGTGCCTAGTTGCTCGATCCTCTCTGCGCAAGGTCTTCAAGCGCATGGTCACGCATGTCGTCCAGGAGTGGAGGCTCTGCCAGCTGGTGCTCGTTAGGCCAGAGGCCATAACGGGTTATCGCTTCTCGGCCTTTTGGCTAAGATCAAGTGTAGTATCTGTTCTTATCAGTTTAATACCTGATACGTCCTCCATCCGAGGACTTTATATTAAACGGATTTTTAGAGCGAGGAGCCGGAAGAGGGGCTTGCTCCGTCCGCTCCACGCATCGACCTGGTATTGCAGTACCTCCAGGAGCGGTGCACCTTTTCAAAGGGGTCAAATGAAAGAAGGAAGGAAGGAAATAAATAAATAAATAAATAAATAAATAATCATGTTAAACGATTGGACAAAATGGAACAGGGGTCAATCGTGACTGTTTCAGATGTACTTAATGGGCGAAGGGAGGGGACCTAATAGGTTTTTAATACAAAGTAGGGTTAGAAGAAGGAGGGGGGAAAAAAAGTAGGGAAAAAAAACAAAGTGACATATGGTACTTAAAAAAAAAAAAAAAAAAAAAAAAAAAATTTGTATATTTAATTGTACAAAATGGAACAGGTGTCAGTCGTAAAGGTTTCAGATGTACTTAATGGGAAAAGGGAGGGGACCTATTAGGTTTTAATACAAACCACAGCCCACATCCAGCTCTAGACCAATCCTACATCTGTAGCTATCAAGGCTGTGCAGGTGTAAGGGGCCGGCGCAAGCCAACCTACCCTAGACCGGATTTCTAGGCCTGCGATGGAGTTTCGGAGGCCTGGACCGACTTCCTGTATAGCTCGGGTTTCTCTTCATTCACGCATAAATCTTTCGCCTTTTACTAAAGATTTCCGTGGAGGGGAACGTTGACGAGTTCAGCTTATTTTTGTGAGCTTTGCTGTGGCAAAGCTGTATTTGTTTTACAGTTTAACGTAAGAGAGGGAAGGAGTTTGGCTTTGGGATGCAAGGTCGGTTGGGCGTGGTGCCTAGTTGCTCGATCCTCTCTGCGCAAGGTCTTCAAGCGCATGGTCACGCATGTCGTCCAGGAGTGGAGGCTCTGCCAGCTGGTGCTCGTTAGGCCAGAGGCCATAACGGGTTATCGCTTCTCGGCCTTTTGGCTAAGATCAAGTGTAGTATCTGTTCTTATCAGTTTAATACCTGATACGTCCTCCATCCGAGGACTTTATATTAAACGGATTTTTAGAGCGAGGAGCCGGAAGAGGGGCTTGCTCCGTCCGCTCCACGCATCGACCTGGTATTGCAGTACCTCCAGGAGCGGTGCACCTTTTCAAAGGGGTCAAATGAAAGAAGGAAGGAAGGAAATAAATAAATAAATAAATAAATAAATAATCATGTTAAACGATTGGACAAAATGGAACAGGGGTCAATCGTGACTGTTTCAGATGTACTTAATGGGCGAAGGGAGGGGACCTAATAGGTTTTTAATACAAAGTAGGGTTAGAAGAAGGAGGGGGGAAAAAAAGTAGGGAAAAAAACAAAGTGACATATGGTACTTAAAAAAAAAAAAAAAAAAAAAAAAAAATTTGTATATTTAATTGTACAAAATGGAACAGGTGTCAGTCGTAAAGGTTTCAGATGTACTTAATGGGAAAAGGGAGGGGACCTATTAGGTTTTAATACAAACCACAGCCCACATCCAGCTCTAGACCAATCCTACATCTGTAGCTATCAAGGCTGTGCAGGTGTAAGGGGCCGGCGCAAGCCAACCTACCCTAGACCGGATTTCTAGGCCTGCGATGGAGTTTCGGAGGCCTGGACCGACTTCCTGTATAGCTCGGGTTTCTCTTCATTCACGCATAAATCTTTCGCCTTTTACTAAAGATTTCCGTGGAGGGGAACGTTGACGAGTTCAGCTTATTTTTGTGAGCTTTGCTGTGGCAAAGCTGTATTTGTTTTACAGTTTAACGTAAGAGAGGGAAGGAGTTTGGCTTTGGGATGCAAGGTCGGTTGGGCGTGGTGCCTAGTTGCTCGATCCTCTCTGCGCAAGGTCTTCAAGCGCATGGTCACGCATGTCGTCCAGGAGTGGAGGCTCTGCCAGCTGGTGCTCGTTAGGCCAGAGGCCATAACGGGTTATCGCTTCTCGGCCTTTTGGCTAAGATCAAGTGTAGTATCTGTTCTTATCAGTTTAATACCTGATACGTCCTCCATCCGAGGACTTTATATTAAACGGATTTTTAGAGCGAGGAGCCGGAAGAGGGGCTTGCTCCGTCCGCTCCACGCATCGACCTGGTATTGCAGTACCTCCAGGAGCGGTGCACCTTTTCAAAGGGGTCAAATGAAAGAAGGAAGGAAGGAAATAAATAAATAAATAATAAATAAATAATCATGTTAAACGATTGGACAAAATGGAACAGGGGTCAATCGTGACTGTTTCAGATGTACTTAATGGGCGAAGGGAGGGGACCTAATAGGTTTTTAATACAAAGTAGGGTTAGAAGAAGGAGGGGGGAAAAAAAGTAGGGAAAAAAAACAAAGTGACATATGGTACTTAAAAAAAAAAAAAAAAAAAAAAAAAAAAATTTGTATATTTAATTGTACAAAATGGAACAGGTGTCAGTCGTAAAGGTTTCAGATGTACTTAATGGGAAAAGGGAGGGGACCTATTAGGTTTTAATACAAACCACAGCCCACATCCAGCTCTAGACCAATCCTACATCTGTAGCTATCAAGGCTGTGCAGGTGTAAGGGGCCGGCGCAAGCCAACCTACCCTAGACCGGATTTCTAGGCCTGCGATGGAGTTTCGGAGGCCTGGACCGACTTCCTGTATAGCTCGGGTTTCTCTTCATTCACGCATAAATCTTTCGCCTTTTACTAAAGATTTCCGTGGAGGGGAACGTTGACGAGTTCAGCTTATTTTTGTGAGCTTTGCTGTGGCAAAGCTGTATTTGTTTTACAGTTTAACGTAAGAGAGGGAAGGAGTTTGGCTTTGGGATGCAAGGTCGGTTGGGCGTGGTGCCTAGTTGCTCGATCCTCTCTGCGCAAGGTCTTCAAGCGCATGGTCACGCATGTCGTCCAGGAGTGGAGGCTCTGCCAGCTGGTGCTCGTTAGGCCAGAGGCCATAACGGGTTATCGCTTCTCGGCCTTTTGGCTAAGATCAAGTGTAGTATCTGTTCTTATCAGTTTAATACCTGATACGTCCTCCATCCGAGGACTTTATATTAAACGGATTTTTAGAGCGAGGAGCCGGAAGAGGGGCTTGCTCCGTCCGCTCCACGCATCGACCTGGTATTGCAGTACCTCCAGGAGCGGTGCACCTTTTCAAAGGGGTCAAATGAAAGAAGGAAGGAAGGAAATAAATAAATAAATAAATAAATAAATAATCATGTTAAACGATTGGACAAAATGGAACAGGGGTCAATCGTGACTGTTTCAGATGTACTTAATGGGCGAAGGGAGGGGACCTAATAGGTTTTTAATACAAAGTAGGGTTAGAAGAAGGAGGGGGGAAAAAAAGTAGGGAAAAAAACAAAGTGACATATGGTACTTAAAAAAAAAAAAAAAAAAAAAAAAAAAAATTTGTATATTTAATTGTACAAAATGGAACAGGTGTCAGTCGTAAAGGTTTCAGATGTACTTAATGGGAAAAGGGAGGGGACCTATTAGGTTTTAATACAAACCACAGCCCACATCCAGCTCTAGACCAATCCTACATCTGTAGCTATCAAGGCTGTGCAGGTGTAAGGGGCCGGCGCAAGCCAACCTACCCTAGACCGGATTTCTAGGCCTGCGATGGAGTTTCGGAGGCCTGGACCGACTTCCTGTATAGCTCGGGTTTCTCTTCATTCACGCATAAATCTTTCGCCTTTTACTAAAGATTTCCGTGGAGGGGAACGTTGACGAGTTCAGCTTATTTTTGTGAGCTTTGCTGTGGCAAAGCTGTATTTGTTTTACAGTTTAACGTAAGAGAGGGAAGGAGTTTGGCTTTGGGATGCAAGGTCGGTTGGGCGTGGTGCCTAGTTGCTCGATCCTCTCTGCGCAAGGTCTTCAAGCGCATGGTCACGCAATGTCGTCCAGGAGTGGAGGCTCTGCCAGCTGGTGCTCGTTAGGCCAGAGGCCATAACGGGTTATCGCTTCTCGGCCTTTTGGCTAAGATCAAGTGTAGTATCTGTTCTTATCAGTTTAATACCTGATACGTCCTCCATCCGAGGACTTTATATTAAACGGATTTTTAGAGCGAGGAGCCGGAAGAGGGGCTTGCTCCGTCCGCTCCACGCATCGACCTGGTATTGCAGTACCTCCAGGAGCGGTGCACCTTTTCAAAGGGGTCAAATGAAAGAAGGAAGGAAGGAAATAAATAAATAAATAAATAAATAAATAATCATGTTAAACGATTGGACAAAATGGAACAGGGGTCAATCGTGACTGTTTCAGATGTACTTAATGGGCGAAGGGAGGGGACCTAATAGGTTTTTAATACAAGTAGGGTTAGAAGAAGGAGGGGGGAAAAAAAGTAGGGAAAAAAAACAAAGTGACATATGGTACTTAAAAAAAAAAAAAAAAAAAAAAAAAAAAAATTTGTATATTTAATTGTACAAAATGGAACAGGTGTCAGTCGTAAAGGTTTCAGATGTACTTAATGGGAAAAGGGAGGGGACCTATTAGGTTTTAATACAAACCACAGCCCACATCCAGCTCTAGACCAATCCTACATCTGTAGCTATCAAGGCTGTGCAGGTGTAAGGGGCCGGCGCAAGCCAACCTACCCTAGACCGGATTTCTAGGCCTGCGATGGAGTTTCGGAGGCCTGGACCGACTTCCTGTATAGCTCGGGTTTCTCTTCATTCACGCATAAATCTTTCGCCTTTTACTAAAGATTTCCGTGGAGGGGAACGTTGACGAGTTCAGCTTATTTTTGTGAGCTTTGCTGTGGCAAAGCTGTATTTGTTTTACAGTTTAACGTAAGAGAGGGAAGGAGTTTGGCTTGGGATGCAAGGTCGGTTGGGCGTGGTGCCTAGTTGCTCGATCCTCTCTGCGCAAGGTCTTCAAGCGCATGGTCACGCATGTCGTCCAGGAGTGGAGCTCTGCCAGCTGGTGCTCGTTAGGCCAGAGGCCATAACGGGTTATCGCTTCTCGGCCTTTTGGCTAAGATCAAGTGTAGTATCTGTTCTTATCAGTTTAATACCTGATACGTCTCCATCCGAGGACTTTATATTAAACGGATTTTTAGAGCGAGGAGCCGGAAGAGGGGCTTGCTCCGTCCGCTCCACGCATCGACCTGGTATTGCAGTACCTCCAGGAGCGGTGCACCTTTCAAAGGGGTCAAATGAAAGAAGGAAGGAAGGAAATAAATAAATAAATAAATAAATAATAATCATGTTAAACGATTGGACAAAATGGAACAGGGGTCAATCGTGACTGTTTCAGATGTACTTAATGGGCGAAGGGAGGGGACCTAATAGGTTTTTAATACAAAGTAGGGTTAGAAGAAGGAGGGGGGAAAAAAAGTAGGGAAAAAAAACAAAGTGACATATGGTACTTAAAAAAAAAAAAAAAAAAAAAAAAAAAAAATTTGTATATTTAATTGTACAAAATGGAACAGGTGTCAGTCGTAAAGGTTTCAGATGTACTTAATGGGAAAAGGGAGGGGACCTATTAGGTTTTAATACAAACCACAGCCCACATCCAGCTCTAGACCAATCCTACATCTGTAGCTATCAAGGCTGTGCAGGTGTAAGGGGCCGGCGCAAGCCAACCTACCCTAGACCGGATTTCTAGGCCTGCGATGGAGTTTCGGAGGCCTGGACCGACTTCCTGTATAGCTCGGGTTTCTCTTCATTCACGCATAAATCTTTCGCCTTTTACTAAAGATTTCCGTGGAGGGGAACGTTGACGAGTTCAGCTTATTTTTGTGAGCTTTGCTGTGGCAAAGCTGTATTTGTTTTACAGTTTAACGTAAGAGAGGGAAGGAGTTTGGCTTTGGGATGCAAGGTCGGTTGGGCGTGGTGCCTAGTTGCTCGATCCTCTCTGCGCAAGGTCTTCAAGCGCATGGTCACGCATGTCGTCCAGGAGTGGAGGCTCTGCCAGCTGGTGCTCGTTAGGCCAGAGGCCATAACGGGTTATCGCTTCTCGGCCTTTTGGCTAAGATCAAGTGTAGTATCTGTTCTTATCAGTTTAATACCTGATACGTCCTCCATCCGAGGACTTTATATTAAACGGATTTTTAGAGCGAGGAGCCGGAAGAGGGGCTTGCTCCGTCCGCTCCACGCATCGACCTGGTATTGCAGTACCTCCAGGAGCGGTGCACCTTTTTCAAAGGGGTCAAATGAAAGAAGGAAGGAAGGAAATAAATAAATAAATAAATAAATAAATAATCATGTTAAACGATTGGACAAAATGGAACAGGGGTCAATCGTGACTGTTTCAGATGTACTTAATGGGCGAAGGGAGGGGACCTAATAGGTTTTTAATACAAAGTAGGGTTAGAAGAAGGAGGGGGGAAAAAAAGTAGGGAAAAAAAACAAAGTGACATATGGTACTTAAAAAAAAAAAAAAAAAAAAAAAAAAAAAAATTTGTATATTTAATTGTACAAAATGGAACAGGTGTCAGTCGTAAAGGTTTCAGATGTACTTAATGGGAAAAGGGAGGGGACCTATTAGGTTTTAATACAAACCACAGCCCACATCCAGCTCTAGACCAATCCTACATCTGTAGCTATCAAGGCTGTGCAGGTGTAAGGGGCCGGCGCAAGCCAACCTACCCTAGACCGGATTTCTAGGCCTGCGATGGAGTTTCGGAGGCCTGGACCGACTTCCTGTATAGCTCGGGTTTCTCTTCATTCACGCATAAATCTTTCGCCTTTTACTAAAGATTTCCGTGGAGGGGAACGTTGACGAGTTCAGCTTATTTTTGTGAGCTTTGCTGTGGCAAAGCTGTATTTGTTTTACAGTTTAACGTAAGAGAGGGAAGGAGTTTGGCTTTGGGATGCAAGGTCGGTTGGGCGTGGTGCCTAGTTGCTCGATCCTCTCTGCGCAAGGTCTTCAAGCGCATGGTCACGCATGTCGTCCAGGAGTGGAGGCTCTGCCAGCTGGTGCTCGTTAGGCCAGAGGCCATAACGGGTTATCGCTTCTCGGCCTTTTGGCTAAGATCAAGTGTAGTATCTGTTCTTATCAGTTTAATACCTGATACGTCCTCCATCCGAGGACTTTATATTAAACGGATTTTTAGAGCGAGGAGCCGGAAGAGGGGCTTGCTCCGTCCGCTCCACGCATCGACCTGGTATTGCAGTACCTCCAGGAGCGGTGCACCTTTTCAAAGGGGTCAAATGAAAGAAGGAAGGAAGGAAATAAATAAATAAATAAATAAATAAATAATCATGTTAAACGATTGGACA